>NW_028280868.1:2380000-2395000 GCF_059751285.1 Brachycentrus maculatus | reverse complement strand
AATACATAAATTGTTAATAAATAGTACTCACATATATAAAAAAAAATGTGTTTAATTTAAAACCAACTAACTAACCATCACGCCGCTTCGTCGTAGGGATAGGCAGAGAGGATAGAATGTTACACCAATATGTCTTTGCAAAAAATCTTCGCCTCTTCCATATTCATCAACTCCATGCTTGACTTCTTTATACTAGGGTTGGAACCAGGCTCAATTGTGCACTGCCAGTCAAGCTTTCGCTGAAAGGTTTTTCATTTTATTATTAACATGATTAATACGCTAAAAATAATTGTGGAAATGTATTGTTCATATAAAAAAGGTAAATTTTAAATGTAAATATGTGAATACATGATTGTCTATCAAATTTGGTATAAATATACTCGTAAATGTTTGTTTATTTCAGCAATAATAAACCTTGCTCATGGCGAATAGTATGCTTCTTGATAGCTTTTATCGTTTTTCAACATTTTCAATGTTTGCGGCTGCATTGTAATGTAGGTTTTTATCATTTTGATTCACAAGTATTGCAAAGAAATGGAAATGATATAAACGTAAATCATAAAATCACTATGTGCCTTTTGATTCCTTTTAACCATACTGAGTCATAACAACGCATGTTTGAGTATAGCTAATAATCAAAATTTGAAACATTAACGTGGTGATTTTCCACTTATCAACTGTAAACAAATTTTCAAATTAATAGTATAAATACATAATCATAGTAATGTGGTTGAATGGGAAGCTCATTCCAAGTGAGGACATTTTAAATTTTAAAGGGAAAAATAAGTTATGGTCCGTTTTTACTGTGGACCCTTCATGCGCATAATATATTAGGGAGATGTTACCAATAGGATGTCCAGTAATTATGTTAATTAACTGTCAAGTACAGACTGTCTAAACCATATCCTATTATTATCTGAACTGTTATAATTATATATGTATAAATTTACATATATATATATATATATATATATATATATATATATATATATATATACATATATATATATATATATATATATATATATATATATATATATATATATATATATATATATTTACATATATATATACATATGTGTATATAAATACACATATATATATATATATATATATATATATATATATATATATATATATATATATATATATATATATATATATATATATATATATATATATATATATATATATATATATATATATAAATATATATATATATATATATGTATATATATATATATATATATATATATATATATATATATATATATATATATATATATATTTACATATATATATACATATGTGTATATAAATACACATATATATATATATATATATATATATATATATATATATATATATATATATATATATATATATATATATATTTACATATATATATACATATGTGTATATTAATACACATATATATATATATATATATATATATATATATATATATATATATATATATATATATATAAATATATATATATATATATATATATATATATATATATATATATATATATATATATATATATATATATATATATATATATATATATATATATATATATATATATATATATATATATATATATATTCATAAATGGATAAGAGAGTACATAATGTTTGTATCCCAAAGATCTAAAACACTCCTTCTTTCTCCATATTCGCTCCCTAGGTGGAGCATATGACCAACACGACATGTCTCCAAGTCACATTGTCACACGCCATCTCCTTGGCTTCCTCCAAGGTCAGTCCGGTATCCCGTGAGTTCCACTGAGTACAGTCGGTTCATATTATGAAATAATAAGGTTTGTTTGAATGGCAAGAGTTTTATTAATTTTTAGTAACATTCATGAACATATAATAAAGTTAAATAATTTTTTCAATTTTTTTCGAATCAAAAAATGTATCAATAAATATCAAATAATCCAATGTTCATGTATTCGTCATGTATTTTTTAAATTATGGTTTTGCGGCAGGTTTGTGGTCATCGTCGTGCAGAGGTCCGCGCTCCTTGATATGTTCATCGTCAGAATGTTCATAGCTTTCAGCGTGTTCACGACGATCGAATATTTCCTTATTGTCAACGTTTTTACGCATTTCACGGATGTGCTTGTCACTATCCTCTTCCTCTAGGAAGTGGTGCCAGTGGCGCTCGCGGTGTGGTCCATCCTCCTCGTCTATAATAAGAAAATTAAATAAAAAATAAGAAGTACAAATATGACAAATCGAGGCAATCAATTCCTTGAAATAATCTCAAATTCGATATTCACTGTCAAAACTGGAGAAAACAAATGATAACAAATAAACATATTGATATATGTTTTCCGCCTCCATAGTGTAATAGGGATCCCGGGTTCGATTTCCAAGTCAAATAAATACATATTAGTGATTATTCACAATAATATTTATTCAATTTTACCCTAGACCTGTACCTGATCGGAAGCGGAGGGCTGATCACCTTTCCTTTATGTATTAACGATCAAGATAACAATGAGTTTATGTGATGCAGTGCCCTATGCACCATCGGATACTATAAGTTTTGAAAAAAAAAATAGAAAAAAAAGTTTTTTGTATGTTGATATCCCAACAAAGATGAAGAAGTCGTTTTTTCAAGAGATTATTATTTATAAAACGTATAAACCAGACGAACCTGAGAGGCTTGCAGTTTTTATTTCAAGGCTTGGAAACTGGCGTTACAGATTCGATTCCCGCCAATTGCAAAATTAATTCAAGAAAGATTTATTTTCAATTGATCTGGGTGTTTGTGATGTATTTTTCACATTTACCTTCCCTATCCTTACTATCCTACCTGCATACAAGCATCTAAAATGGACCCTTTGTAGTTTATTCCTTTTTAAAAAAAATCATGATATTAATAAAGGTTGGTTGATTTTGATTGTTCTATGTTTTGATAGGAATTTTAAGTTTTTGCAAATTTCGTGCTTTTATCTTTAGTAACAAATAAAATATTGTTTTTACTTACGATGAGCGCTGATGAAGCTTGCGAATTGGATGACCAAAAAGAGAGCAAGGAAGAATTTGAGCTGTTTGAAATTCATGGTGGCAATGTGTTACTACAGTCAATGTATCAACTACAGATGATAACTTTATAATTCAAAACAGACGTTTATATACCTTGAAAAATCCGTGATTTATAATGAAAAATAGATGTTAAACTCTAATAAAATGTTTGAATCACGATTTGTAAGTCACGAATTTTATTAGCAGTTATATGCATATTTCATTGTGTATCAATAAATTTCTAGAAAAAGGAAACTGATAATGCCATTTTCCTGGATATTTCCGTAGTACAATGGTTGATACCATTGATGGACGATCGAATTCTTAAAACGGATTAAGAAACTTTTCTTTACTTGTAATGAAGTTTTTTTCGGCTCCTGGATTTGATTAGTTAAAGCTAATCATGCTAATAAGAGAAAAAATATGGTTTGAATTCAAAAACCGAATGAAGAAGCTCTTCTTCACTTGTCAAGATGATGTTATTATTCGGTTGATCAGTCAAGGCTAATCACGCTAATAAATGCGAAAATATGCTTTGAATTCAAAAATCGAATGAAGAATCACTTGTGAAGAAGTGTTTCTTTGGCTTTTGGATTTGATCAGTCAAGGCTAATCACGCTAATAAATGCGAAAATATGATTCAATTTCAAAAATCGAATGAAATAACGCTTCTCCACTTGTGAAGAAAGTGTCATGTATTCGGTTTTTGGATTTGATCAGCCAAGGCTAATCATAATAATAAGTGTACGAAAATTTGGATCAAATTAAAAAATCGAATTAAGAAATACTCATTCTTCGTGAAGAAGTGCTTACGTATTCGGTTTTTGGATTTGATCAGTTAAGGCTAATCACGCTAATAAGAGAAAATAATTGGTTAATATCTGCATTTTTATAGCTCCTGGTGTTTTGACAAATTGATATCAAAATCTGATTGGAGGCAGGATTTGTACTCGGTGAAAATAAAATGTCGCATATATGATGCTTATGGTATACATATTCTCTTTTACGGCCGTGAAACATTGCCTTTATACGGACTTTATAGAACGAGCGTACACTCAGATTTAAGAGTATGTTATATGTATGTGTTTGTTGTATGATGAATTTCAGGCTTTAGTTTGACTTTGAGAGGAAATACAGCGTAGAATGCAGCAACGTATGGTCACAACTGTCATCAAGAAAAGGCGATTCAGTTAGCTAAATCATATCCTCCACACGCCTTATGAGAGCCTTCATTAAGCTTGTTTAATTTACGAGATCAGTCCAGGAGTCTACAGTTGACAATTCGTTTAAATCAATGTTTATTTGCTGCACATCAATTGGACAAGCCTTGGAATGAGAATCTACATGACTTCCGTTCTAATTAACAACTAATCTTTAAATTATTCACATTCTTGATTACACCGGAAGTATATAGTATAGATAGTACCTACTATATCTCTTCTGTCTCCTTTTATGTGTCTTTTACCCTGAAGTCTGCAGAACTTCATACATAGGAATGACTTTCAGGAAATTCAAAACGAGAATCAAGGAACGTGAATTATGTATAAAAAATAATCAGTTTTCAAAGTTGGCTAACCATTTAATAGATAATAATCACACATATAACAACAATAACGTAAAAATCTAAAAAATTATAATCCGAAAAGTCATAAACTGCAGCATTTTGATAATATAGAAATAAAAAAAATGAAAAAAACTTATGATTAGCTATAGACAATGACTATGACTAAAGCCTCCCTTATATTATCTATGCTCCCACTGATCGCACACACGAATTTATCCGTTTTGGCCAAAATAAGAGGTAACCATATCATCATTGAAATTGATAAATGTATGGCAATTTATAAAAAGGTTTCTCAAAGTTTTTATTGCACGTTGTAATTATATTTTTATATCAGTAAAAAAATACAGTTTTTTTGCTGAACATTTTGAATAATTACATGAAATACTTAAACAACATAACATCTATTTAAGTATATGTAATTTTCATAAAAGCCTGATGGGAAAACAAGCAAAAAGTTTAAAGAACAACATAAAGCAAATAAGATAAATAGAGGAACAATCAAAATACTATTGGTACTCGTACATACGAACACCATAAACTTACAGTAAAAAATATACATAAAAATGTCATAAAAAAGATAAAAGAGCTAAAACATTGCAATAAATATTGAGTACAATAAAAGTACGGAAGTTAATCATATACACTAATAATACCAGTCTGAATAATATATAATATTACCAGTCTGATGATGTCGGTTACGACGAAACCCGGTCGCTGGTCAAATAAAAATAAAGTGGAAAAGCTAAAAATATTGGTTTTAATCTCATAATATGTTAATAATATATTATATTTAAATATAAATGTGTAAAATACTTTTAATGCATGTACGCATATATAAGAAAACAAATGTAAGTTAATATAACAAATAATGTATCAACTGAGATGACATTTAAAAGTGAAACATTGAAAAATACGATCTGTATAATACAACTTTAATGTTCATTTGTTCAAAACCTTGAATCTGGTAAAGTTATTCACCGATTGCTTTGAAATAGTAACACAAAATCGAATATGCGCATGTTTTTAATATGTCCATATAAAAAAGGAAAAAAAATAGGTGGAAAAATATTTTTGTCGTAGTTGAAAAACTGCCTTTCGACCGAAATTTCAGCGCCATACTAACCATTGATCATACTTTACAGCTGCTGTCACTTAATATTTTCGATATTTTTGATTACTTTGTTGTTTCATACATATTTTTTTTTGTTTCAATGCTTCACAAGGATTGTGAAATTAAACATAGTGATATGTGTTTTTCTATATTTTCCATTTAATCAAACTGATCCACAGCAACGCATGGCCAACTACAGCTAGTTGCATATGAATAAGAACAGGAAGTAAAATTGTTTGCAATTAAAAATAAATGAAATGTAATTTAAAAAAAATAGTATCTAAGGTTTTATATATAAAGCATACACTGGAAAATAAAATAAGGCACATGTGAACGCATAAAAAAGTTTTTTTTTTATCATCTATGTTACAAATAAGAATCTATACAAAAAGCAATTTAAATATGAAGGATAATAATATATAATGATGTACAAGTCAGGCATGGGGTCCTACAGTTTAGTTGCATTCAAATTGTTTGTTAATAAAATAAATTAAATTTATACAAAAAGAAAATGTCAAGTGTCAAAGTTTTTACATATTGTACATACAGTATAAAAATAAAATGCAAACACAATATTACGTATCAAATAAAAAAAGTTTTTATCAACTTTGTTTGAAATAATTTACATATTAATGGTAGTAATAAATACGTAGTTGTATGAGAACAACGAAAAAATAACAGTATTGGATTTAGCAGTCAGTGAGTGGTAGTATTTATCTATTTTAAATTAAACTTTTATTGGGTAAGGCCACTATTTGTTAAAATCCATACTGGTACGTGTTTCCATTATCATCATTATCAAACACCACGTGAGAAGATCTTGAATTTGAGAGTTGTGCTTTTAGGATGTTGAAGGATGACATGGGGGTAAGATATATTCCTTATTTTCATCAGTCGGAATACAGACAAAGCGTCATATTGTTCGCATACTTATAGATTCATTATTATGTATGTATCTGTTTACATGTATTTGGGAGTTGGATGCTTTTATTATCATACGTATGATTAATTTGTAATTATTATCTTATCATTAACAAAAAATAATAAACAGCTCCTACACTACTCCAATCCTTTAGCGTCCCAAAAGCACAACTCTCAAATTAAGGGTAAGTTTTCACAGACGGTGTTTGATAACGGTATTGAATGCATCAAAAGTCGTGTTAAATAGTGGTAACTAAAGCTAAATAAAATATACCGCTGTACTTGAAACATGTCACTTAATATTGCAGTCAGAAATTAAGCACATAAAGTAAATTTATGCGAGGATAAGGAATTGAATGAGACCGAAATATTGAAGAGATGTTGGTAAAAAATGTTTTTTCTGAAAATAATATTACATTAATACGATAATTTCGTGTTTAACATTATAAATAAGATGTAAAATGCAGTTCTATCCATATTTTTTTATTGATTCCAACAAATAATCCTAACCATGGTTAAAAGCACATGTCATTGTTTTCTTACTGCTTTTTTTATTTTTTCTCTTTTTCTTATCCTGCTCACCTCTATCCTTTCTTTTTTCACCACACTGCTTGTGCTTTTCTCCTTTGTTAGTATGTGTTTCCACAAGAGGTCCGCGCTCATGTATGTGCTCGTCATCAAAATGGAGGAACTTCTCATTATGCTCAATCCGGTCGAAATGTTCTGCGCCATCTACTAATTTCTTCTTTACACGTTCGTGATGATCATCGTTGCTCTCCTCTAAGTGGTGGTGAAAATGACGATGTTGTGACCCCCTATCATCGTGAGCTGTAATTTTTTTAAAAAGTTTTCTTTATATTGATTTTATTTTATTGTTTAATATGGTTTATCTTGGAAAATTTTTTTTTAGACATTTCTGATAATAATCTTAAAATTAATAAAACTGTCTTCTCCGATAAAGAGACTAAACTCTTACACATTTTTTTCTTTATGATTTTTTTGTGTTTGTATTTCTTTCTTAGCAGGTATATATTTTTTTAAATATAGTTTTTAGATTCATAACTAACTAATTTGAAACATATATTACCATGCGTATTGCGAAAATAAATGTCATAAAATTAATTTTGATGGTGAAACTTTGAAAAATTTTTAAGCTTATTTTGTTTCGACAGCACTATTCCTCCAACTTAAAAGTTAGAGAAATATGTATTCGAAAAAAAAATAACTTAAAATTTTTTTAAAGTTTCATCATCGAAAATAATTTCATGACATGAATAAAGTAGTGAACAAAAATTCTAGCTAATGCATGGCAAGATAGGATCAGATCCTTACCCAATGGTGCATATGGCAGTGCATCATATGCAAGCAGTATAACCGTGATCGTTAACACATGAAGTAAATGTTACGATAACATGCTTACCTATTTTATAAAAAAAATAACAAATAAACAAATTTATGAAGCGATTGTAGTAAAAGTAGCAAAGGAAGACTAATGAAATTTACTTAGTAAAAATCACTATACAATTTACTATATTAATTAATAGATGGCTTGGGCATGTGTGAATGAGTAAAAAATGGATAGTTAAACAAATTTATGAGGCAAATGCGGTTGCTTATAGAAGCAGAGAGGGACCGTGGAAAACTTGGCATGGTCAAGTATTTCAAATACTTGGAAGTGATCAAGTAAGTAAGTAAGTAAGTCGAGGAGTTGGGTATAAATGAAGAGATGCGTGGATGTAGAAGATTCAAAGATTATTTGCAAAGACAGATTGCTGTGGCGTTCTATTCTGTCCGCCTACTCCTGCGGTGAAACGGCGTGATGGTTAGTTAGTTGGTTTTTCTATATTGTGAAAAATAATTATCACATTACGAATATCACCAAATTGACATATTGCGTTTATACGAAATTTGGAATAAAAACCGAGTTACATTACCATCTATATAAGGCAACACAATTAATAGGTTATTAATGTATATATTGGCATGAATTGAGTGAAATGGTCAAGTATTTGAAAACTTGGCATGGTCAAGTATTTCAAATACTTGGAAGTGATCAAGTAAGTAAGTAAGTAAGTCGAGGAGTTGGGTATAAATGAAGAGATGCGTGGATGTAGAAGATTCAAAGATTGTTTGCAAAGACAGATTGCTGTGGCGTTCTATTCTGTCCGCCTACTCCTGCGGTGAAACGGCGTGATGGTTAGTTAGTTGGTTTTTCTATATTGTGAAAAATAATTATCACATTACGAATATCACCAAATTGACATATTGCGTTTATACGAAATTTGGAATAAAAACCGAGTTACATTACCATCTATATAAGGCAACACAATTAATAGGTTATTAATGTATATATTGGCATGAATTGAGTGAAATAGAGCCTTAATTGATAACCTATTCATGTCATTTTCCATAGAGAAGCAATTAGATATAAAGGGAAAATCCGGAATATAAGGCAGGGGTATATTGATGGCGTTCTTAGAATGATTCTTGTATTTGTGGCGTATTATGGTAGAACTTACGGTATTCTATCATATGTCTTGATAAAACATCTCTAATTTCCACTAACTGTATAATCAAAATATATGCAATGAGAAATTTAAAAACTCTTATGGCCATTTTAAGAGAATAATCACGCAAAGAATAATTGAATGCTTTATATAAACTGAACTGCGACAAAACGATTTTTCTTCCTTCGATACACCTCTTATCAGTTCTATAAAATTATGATAGTAATTAAATCTTTTATCACAATGTTTTTTTACGACCTATAATATTTTATCGTTTCGTGATCTCACATAACAGCAAAAATACACGGATAAATGCAATAGAATTATCGGAGTCACGACTTTGAAAATGTTTATTTAAGGCTTGCCTCTCAGGAGGAAAATATCATACAGTGGTTGCACAAAAGAAGATACAGTGAGCTTTATCATGAAATTGAATATTGTACAAATTATTTTTACTATTTTCCTCATGATCGCCCTCATAGGATCTGGAAATGCTCATAGCAGTAAGTTTTAAATTAATTTAAAATAAATTAGATACATCCAATATATTATATATACTATGTATATACAAAATATATACATAATTTATGTATATGTGTATATTAACTAAATGTAGTGCATTAGTGGTTATCGATCCCGTTATTGGTAGATCGAAAGATTGTTAATTTTTTTGAATATACGTTTTTTCATGATATTTGAAAAAAATTATTATAGCCGAATAATTTACTTTTAATTTTATGCTGAAAAATTACTTGCTAGCTTTAGCTAGTTGCATATGAATAAGAACACGTAGTAAAATTATTTGAAAATAAATATAAATAGAAATTACGAGTTATTCCTTTGAAAATATAATCAATTATACCTTATCACTATCGATATGAATATGAAGGGCATAGAAAATTGATTGAAAAAAAGTATTTAAAGACACTTGAAAATAACGTCATATTAAAATTTTATGCATAATAAAGTGTAATTATACAAATATTTCTTTCCTTTTTTTAGGTTCCGAAGACGTTTGTGTCCCTAATAAACGTAATAATACCGATTGCTAAAAGTATTTAAATAAAATTATTTATGTACAAGTATATACCTTTTGATTTTGTATAAATTTTGAACACTTTCACAGCATGTATCCGAATTTAATAAATAAAAAAATGCATGAAACATAAAAAAGTATATTAATATTTAACAGACATGTCGTTTATTTGAATTTTTATGAAATAAAACTGTAATTGATAAGTTAAAAGGTCTTCATGGTATTTTTTTATTACTTGTTTAAAAGTAAAAAAAAAACAACATCCAGATATACATATATTACTGTGTACCAAATTGATTCATTAAAATTATTGAAATTTGCATTTATTCATTGAGAAAAATAGGAAATGAAAATTCACTGGAATTAAATGAACGTACACACTGAATAAATGGAACTTATGAAATGATTTACAAAAAAAATCTCATTTCAAAAAATATATTTGACATAATCTCGGCGTAAAGTACAATGGCTAATATCTTTATAGGAGGCATATTTTAATATATGGTAAGTAAATAAATAAATATACAACCTCTTTACATTTGTATTAACTTAAAATATTATACAGAAAAAATAAAAGATTGACACACTTTTCTTTCTTGTATTCACATTAAAAGAAATCTATGGAGATGAACAAACCTTTTTAGCTAAGGTAGCACAAAGGCTTTAGGGATAGGTTTAGTTTTTTTTTGTTTTAAAAAATAAGCGTCAAACGCAGCTTTCCGTCTATTTTATAAACCTTTTTTTTAACTATTACGAAGCGAATTATACCAGTTGTCGGAAAACAAAAGACCTTACAATTTTTCAATGTGAAGGGTACATTTTTTAGCGCCCCAAAGAAAAAAAACCCAAGGAATAAGAAAGAATGAATTTATTTGCTGGATATTGAAATACAGCTTTTAAATTTGTTGAAATTAAGTTTACGCTGTTATTATTGCTATTTTTTTTATTGAAATAATGAAAATTAAATTAATTTTTCTGCGGTATGATATGTAAACTAAGATTAAGAATGTGTCCAAATACTTGTTCACAATACTGGATTATCTCCGCTTAAGAGTTATTTTTTAACATTTTTAATATCTTAACATAGATGAAGAAGCATATTTAAGTCCAGGGCTTACGACCATCATATGATAGACTAGGTTGGCATACATAGAAAGATTTTTTTAAAAAGCTTTCCCTCTTCCAAGATATATGGCTGTTGTGAACTCACATGTACTATGTCACGAGCTTGATCAATATATCTGAAAGTTCCGAAAATTGAGTACTGTGGTTGTCAGTCATAGGTAGAATTGGTGAATGTTATAAGTACGTGTGTAAAGTCATTTGCCCTATAAATGCCCAGACTTACATATTCGTCTTCTTCTTATATATGTTTTGTGAAACATTAATCTCAAACCCGCTAAACACTCAAATACGGAGGTGAAAATACTATATTAAATTCTTTTATTAATCGTTCAACATATTTATTTGAGATTCAAACTCTTTTTATTTACTTTTTTAGATTTTTTATTTATTGCGATTTCTAATTTATTTTGTAATTTGATAATTACATTCTTCAAAATGATATTACGAAAACCAATTATTAATTTTAAGTTATCTTGAAGTAATAACGGAAAGTAATTAATTTAATGTAAAGAATTATCTAAAAAACTCTTCAAGTTTATTGAAAACAGATACCCCCATTTTAATTAAATTAATTCTTCTTGAGGGCTTTAATAAAATTCTTCGCAAAACTGTCTATAAAAGACAATAAAAACACGATCAAAAATATTTCAAATGATCAAAGTTTTAGAGAGAGAAATACATTTCTTATCGGAAAAGTTCGAAATGAATTGATTAATTTTATAAATTTTGAGGTTTTGGGGCGAGAAATGTAATTTGAAAATTTTATATCTAATTTTGCAAAATTGTTGAAAAACGAAAATTGTTGTAATATAAAAGATATTCTGGCTTACAAAAGTATTCGCAGATTAAATTTAATATATAACAGGAATATATATTCGCATTACATTATACACATAAAAAAACACACAAGAGAAAACGATTTTTATAATAAAATATAACAAATGTTACACTTAGCCAGCCAATGACAGGCTATAAGCGCTGTCATAACTTCTTAATTCTTCTTCATCTATGTTGAGATGTCAGAATGTAACAATAACTCCTAAGTGGAGAAACCCAGATTAGTGAAGGATTTGGAGATACCAAAACATGTTGTCATAAATTATATTACTAGAAACCATACATTTTCTTGGAAATTCTGAGAAAGAACAGTCCATTATTTAATTAATGGTATAAATTTGTAAAGGTGTAATATATTTGCAAAAAAACTCACTGATTAGACTAAAATTATTGATAAAATGAGCCCTGCGACAGGGAAACCAATATTTTAAAATTGATTGATAAAAGTGTAAATAAAAAAAAAAACTAAACACTGGCTAGAACACTCTTGAAGGGTGTAAAGCCATAAAAAGAAGAAGAAGAACCGTGTTATCTAAATTAAACCCAAAAAATCGTTTTCTGTAATGACGAGTCAGATGTTTTACCATTTTAGAAAGCTATTTTGTTGTTGTTGTCGTTGCCTATTTTAAATGGTAAGTTGTAAAAAGTTCAGGGTTTATATCGCAAACTGGAGTAAAATAGGTAGTTATTTCTGAACGGGGTGGTCTATTTCGCAGGTATTGATTCTGTCGGTACGTCTACTAAACAAGGGTTGCCAATACTGTCTGCTTTGTATGCATCGCTAGACAGCTTATTGAAGCATGCTGTTGATAAAACTATTTTTAGAAAATGAAGATGAGGAGAACTCGGAAGCCATTTGGCTGGAAGAAAAGATATGGACGTTTTCTAGATTTATGTTAAATTTCTACAGCAGACTACATAAAATTAGTTTTTCTTCGAGGGACTTGATTGAAAATATAGTATTAAAATAATAATTTCTCTTTTGAATCAAACTAAGAGTTGAAAAATCGTTTTATAAATATTGTTTTTTTGATGTATCGAATCCTAGCAACTATCTACTACAATATGCACATCAATATCGCTATATTATAAAGTGCATATAGTATAGTGATATTGATGTGCATATTGTATAACCATGGATTACCATCAAATTAAATAATAATATTTTTAAAAAATGTATGTCAATAGAGAAGTAGAAAATATTGAAATAGGAATATGAAATTCTGCCATAGACTGTTTTAAATTATCATTTTATAAACTGATAAATTGTGTAAAATGAACATATTTTAACATGATTAAAAACCTTATTACTCATCGATTTAAATCTTTAATTTTATTTTTAAAACTTTGATTTTTAATTACCCGTCGATGGGAGGACTGGTCTCTTAAAACAAGTATTTTTCATCTCATCATGTCTGTAGTGAATTCTAGTGATTCAAGCGCCATGTTTCGAAATTGAACCATATATATATATATATATATATATATATATATATATATATATATATATATATATATATATATATATATATATATATATATATATATATATATATATATATATAAATATCATCTATGTTGACGTGTCAAAAAAAGAATATGAAAAAATAACTCTTAAAATTTGAAATAATCCAGATGTGTGAACAAGCATTTGGACACACTCAAAAAGTTGTAAAGAAGTATGTTAATTTCAAATTCAAATTAAATAATACTTTTAACTAACTAAATAAAATCACTGTAATCAAATTTAATCATTGTAAATAAAATCACAGTATGATATTTGACTCGAATATTTATTTCACAGAACTGTTGCGATATTAAGAACTGTTACGACAATCCCCTATGCACCGTTGGTTATTAATGGTCAAAAAGGGAAGAAGAAAATTTATTTAAAACTAAAAATTTCTCAATTTTTTGTGTGTATATTAATGAGCAACATCTTATTCTGAAATAAGAAAAGATATTGCTTTCCTTATAAAGACTATTTTGAAGAGACTGTTTACATTTATTTCCCTCGTTCTTGTCGAGTTTTCTAGAAGCTGAAAGATTAATTATATTTTATTAAATGTCACGATGTAATTGGTTGAATAAACCCTTAGCAGTTTTCTAGCTGACGAATATGAGTTTATGAAAGGAACGTTGGCAGGGCAAAAATGATTTGCGAGAAATGATTTTATTATTAAGAACGAGTATTTTAAGAACCGAGTACGCTGGCAATAATAATCACACTAATAATAAATGATTGTTGGAGAACCGTTTCGGAGAATCCAATGTATTTTCATTGATTGCTAACGAACCTGGGAGGCAAATAGTGCTGTGAATGCGATTTTGATAATTAAGTCAATGGCTGACGTAGTACTAACGAAAACCAAAGTTCTTAACTAGATAGGAATATTTTTAATTTCATTTTATGAAAAAAACTGTACTCAAGTGAAGTTGAATTTTAAAAAATAATAATTAGGACGAAGGATATTTTAATATAATGCATTTATTTCATTAAAATTTTTTACACAGTATATACCGTTTTTTTAAATACCGATTTCTTAAAATCTATTGTGACACGTGTTTCAATGCATACTAAAATACCGTAAAATACCACATCATATTAAAATACCGTAATATAATATAATATCTAATAATATACGTAGTAATCGTTTTGTTGTAACAAAAGGAAATCACTGTTTACAAATCTAGATTTTCCCATTTAGAAGTAATTTTTAATCGACATCTCAACATACATGAAAAAGGATGTGGATAATAATTAAAAATTGGAAATCAAGTTTTCAGGCGTCGCCTAGTATGTGAAATCATTCGGTAACAATCTTGCATACATTTACATAAGGGTCTCTGCTAAATA
>NW_028280868.1:2342500-2377500 GCF_059751285.1 Brachycentrus maculatus | reverse complement strand
TTGAAGGTGTTAACATTATGCGCTATCTATTTTATGTATGGTACTAAGTAACTATCCGCTCAGGTTCCTGGAGCATTCCCGATTATTTAAAGTATCCCTACACTTTCCCCGGTGATAATGGCCGACATCAAGTTTAACTGCGAGACCGTTAAAATGAAACACCGCCCAGGAAATTTGTACGGGCGGAATGGTCAGATACAGAAATGTTTCACGCGATGCGAGCGGAATACGTAACGAGTATTGTATGATCAAAATATTGTTTTAAGCGTACCGGGTTAAATGAAATTGGATTAATTTTCGAAATAGAAAATTGGGTTCATTTGAGGTAAGAAATTAGATAAGAATAATTTTTTTTGGTAGTGAGTATTTTAATTTTATTAAAAAGACCAAAATAACACAATCTAACGTAATAGATTTATATTATCCACTGACACTTCGTGGTGGAATTGCATTTTTAATTTATTATTAGATTAAAACCAATATTTTTAGCTTTTCCACTTTTTTATTTGACCAGCGACCGGGTTTCGTCGTTACCGACATCATCAGACTGGTGAGAGGCTATACAAATTGTTATGTTATATATAAAAGAAGGCAGGAGTTGATAACCATGATTTGATATAATTTTATGAGAAATTAATTTAATTTGAGTGAATTTAAGTATTGTATGATATTTAAAATATTTTTTATGAAGGTTTTTATTTTTTTTTATAAGGTTTTTTTTTGTATTGAAAGCACGAAAAACAAAACAAAAAAAAACCTTTATAAAAAATATTTTAAATATCATACAATACTTAAATTCACTCATATTAAATTAATTTCTCATAAAATTATATCAAATCATGGTTATCAACTCCTGCCTTCTTTTATATATAACATAACAATTTGTATAGCCTCTCACCAGTCTGATGATGTCGGTAACGACGAAACCCGGTCGCTGGTCAAATAAAAAAGTGGAGAAGCTAAAAATATTGGTTTTAATCTAATAATAAATTAACGTAATAGAGTAAAAAGTAAACTATTTTTAGATTTGGTGTTGAATTTGTAAAACTCCATTTTAATTTATATATTAAATATTATAATCAAACAGTTTGGAGTCTAGTAAATTATATTTTATTATTAAAAATACAATTTAATTTGTGAGAGTTGTTTAGGATTGTTTTGGCAATATCAAACTACTGTCTAGTTTAATAAAAGACAATGTTTGATTTCAAAATTAAATAATTTTTTTTCTTAATTTTTTTGTAAATTATAGCATTAAAAAATACTAAATTGAAAAAATTGCGTAAAGTGATCACTTAAACCAGCCTATGACGGTCGTTAGCCTCTTAAATGCCCAGACTTCCATATTCTTCTTCATCTTTGATGAGATGTCAAAAAATAATATGAAAATAACTCCTGTGATTGGAGATAATCCAAATTTTGTGAACAAGTATTTGGACACACTCAAAATGTTTATAAATTCACATTTAAAAACTTTCTTCACATTTACTCCGAAACAATTTTCCGTTGTAACTTTCCAATTCTCTTCGTTAACTAGAAATTCAAGATTGATTAAGAAAATACAAGTTTAAAGAAGATTTATGATCAAAATAAGACTCAAAATACTCGTGTGTCGCTCAGTGAAACAGAGAATCGAAACTTTTTTTGAAAAGTTTTTCAAGACCTTTTTGGTTTTTTCTCTATCGCAAACTCTTTGTGAATTTTTTAAAGTGGAGAATATAATTCCATACATTTTTATACACACACACAACCATCCACACACTCACACATGCACACACGCGCGCGCGCAAATATGTGATATACATATATCGCTCACTCCTTTTAAGAACGTCATAAATAAAAAATCGTAAATTTTCAGTTGTGCATGGTTTCGAAATGCCCAGAAAATGTACCATATCCCCGCAAAAGAGGCATATTTTTAACTTAATATTTACCTTAATTGATTCGGCAGTCACTTTGTGCTAAAATCTATCCATTTTTAAAATTTTGAATTAGCTTCATATTAGGTGTTTGAAAATGATGCGGAATGCATCGAAGCACGTGTCACAGTAGATTATAAGAAATAGTGGTATTTACTAAGTAAAACATTGATTAAAAATTAATGTTTACCCGCTACAGGGCAGAAAGTGTTGTTTTTGCATTTCGAAGAAAAGGTATTGTTTAATTATTTTTTTAAATAAACTAAATATTTTTCAAATGGAGAAAAAACCTTCAAGTTTTACCTAAAAAGGTCTGTTGCAGTCAAAAGTTCAATAAATGGCTTGATGTTTATTTTTAATACATTTGATTATATTTTTAAACTTTAAAAAAGATCTCCTGAAAAATCCAGATTTTTTGATTTATGACGTTCTTGAAAGGAGTGAGCGATATGCGTTTTTAGATGATTTAATTTCTTCTCTATTTATCTTTTTATCGATTAGTAATATTCCTCACTATGGGCTCCTTCACTCACTTTGTTTGCATTCCATCAAATATGTTGTCCTGAAATGATTAAGGCACCGTGCGAATACGAGAGGCTGAGATGATTATCATTCTTCGGTCCAGTGTTACGGAACGGAGGGTTTTATTACACAACGAGTGTGGGATGTTTGCTGCCAAATCCTATTTGCAAGTAATACGTGAAATTTAATACACGTATTGTAAGGTAGTAACAATTGAGTTACCCCAACAATACTTCTAACTTGTAACGATGTTACAAGATCAACGGGCCTCATACAAATTCCGTCCGACTTGTTTGATATTATTGCATAAAGCCCTTCTGTAAATGTGCTCTCCAGAATATAAATTAATTATGTTCAAGTAGTAAAAAAAGCAAAAAAAGTATAAAAAAGCTTTAATTTAGAGCTAAAATTTAAAAAGCTTTAAAAAGCTTTCTAATTGTATTCCAGTTTTAACCTAGCCGTCTCAAACAGGGGGATTGGAATCTCTCATGTATGAATTTTAATTTAAAAGTTTTGGTATTTTAAAACCTACTAACTCTATATTTTCTGTAATGTAAAAAATTAAAATTTCAGAAAATTTTCCATTTTTATTTTTTTTAATTTCAAATCGTTAAATGTTTCAAAATATTGTTTGAGATAAAAAGCATAATCAGTCGGTACCGCAAAATCTATGTTCTTATATATCAGCACATTATTTTTTTATCTACTTGCGACATGTTATTTCTTTCACTGTAATAAACGTGGCATTACCACAAGTAAAGCCCGAGACAATAAGACTACTGCACTTTTGTTTAATCAGATTTCTAGCATCTTACTTGTCGGATGGTCGCCGTCAGTCGGCGCTTGGCGGTGCGTTGTAAAGGAAGTGGAATCTGTGACTCAACTAGCGGCAAGTTGGTACTAGCTGCAAGCTGCGTACTACGATTTGCATACAAATCTGAACTGAGGTATTTTGGTACCCCGCTTCGGATCACGTGTAATTTTTGGTTAATCAGTACGGGAAAGGTTAAAAATGTTAATATTTGTAAACGTCAGCGTCGCCAGTATCCAGGTGGCTATTTAAGTACTCTTGTAATGACTCCAGTCATTAGAAAGATATTGCTGCAAAAGTAATTTACCTCCAAAGCGTAACAAAACAATAGTTAGCGCGTTTAGCTGCAGTACTAGAGGTTCCGAGTTCGATTCCTAGGAAAGAAGTCGTTTATAATGCACCAGACGATTTGTTGCAATATAAACCAATTGGAAATCTTTTTATTTCAGTTTTATAATTTTGCTGATGACGTCTGCCATGCTACCATGGTAGGGGTCCCAGGTTCAATTCCCCAAACAAATGAAGTGTTTTTTTCGCTCTAATATTTATAAAACATTACCCTGGACTAGTATCTGAGTCGTAAGACTGATCACCTTGCCTTCATATAATTAACGATAAATCTAAAGTCAATTTGATGCAGTACCCTATGCACTATCGGGTGCGTATGAGGGTAAAAAATGATGATGACAAAATCAATTTTAAATAATATGGACTTGGATTGCTTTTCTTCAGCACTAGGAATAGAAAAGTAATATTCATTATCTATAGGGGTGAGAATATGAAAGTCAACTATAGAAGTATTTGCGTTAATTAGATTATCGTAGAGTTGTATGAATAGGGTGCTTTGCAAAGGGTAGACGAGGAAGGTATAATATAAGGGCGAATGAGACGACTATAGGTGGATTAGGGATGCAGTTGTTATCCATCAGGATAACCGTCTTCCTGCGAGACTTTGGATCTTATCCCCTGTCATGTGAAAGTTGAGATCATTACCCGGGAAACACGTGGTTAATGGTGCTCCTTAGCCATAATGGTGCCATTTTATGGAACAAAGTAGAGGTGCTACAATATTGCAATTTTGCAAAACGTGACTTTTAAATGTGAGTTTTCATAGATATCCACTTTTTTTTAAAAGTGTATGTTTAAAAAAATAAAAATAGTAATTTTATTTAATGATTCGGCATTTACTTTGTGGAACGACATGTTGATTACTTGAAAAAAAATAAACACTTGTATATTACCATTAAATGATATTTATTTCATTACAAACGACTAGTTTCGAAAACCACAAATGTTTTTATCTACAGGTAAAAGCATTTATCAGTTTTACTTTTCACCTGTAGACGAAAACTTCAGTAGTTTTCGAAACTAGCCGTTTGTAATATGATAAAACAAAGTGTGGTATCATACAAGTGATTAATTAAAAAAAAAGTTTTTTTAATTTTTTAAACTTGTATATCACTTTTCATTCTAAACTTTTGTGACTCGCGTTCCGATGTACGTATTCCGTATCATTTTCAAATACCGTAAAAAATGGTATAAAAATGTTACTTTGTTTTATAATCTTATTGATTACAAAGTAACATTTTAATTATAAAATGGAAAATCACAAAGTAAGTAGGTATTTTAAATATGAAATTATATGTAAAATTTGATTTGAAAGTGGAGAGATAGTCCCACAATGTGACTGCCGAATCAATTTATGAAAAAAATTGTTTTTGACAATATTTTTACTAAGTCCAATTTTTAAAACATTTTGTGTCGAAAATTGTGCAAAATGCATCGATACCCGTCGGCTGTCCAAACTTAAAACACAGTAAGGGACATTTTTTTGTAGTACGTTTTTTTGCACTTTTAGACTAAGTAGTATCTACTTAGTCTAAAAATGCAAAAAAAACGTACTACAAAAAAATGTCCCTTACTGTGTTTTAAGTTTGGACAGTCGACGTGTCATAATAGATTTTAAGAAAATGTGGTATTTACCAAGAAAAACTCAAATAATTATTAAAAATGAATAAGTATTTAATTTTTCACGTTCTACCGCGTTTTAAAGAAAAGAAAAGAAATTATCAAAAAAATAACTAAAAGAGACTCTTCTTGGTGGCCTTGTGGCCAATTTTTAAGAGGGATTACCGCCTCCTGCGATGTCGATTCCCAGCTGTTAATCCATCTCTTTCGGAAGGCATCTACTTTAGAGTTGGCTCCATTCTCCTCACATGCGCATACCATTGACTTCTTCGTTGTTTTCCCAACCTAACGACATCTTCAATTCAGCATTTTGATTTAAACGGACGCGCTACTCGTAAAATGTCGAGTAAATCAAATCGTAATAACCCTGTTTATACGGTTTGATAGAAACCCGTAAACTTGCATCACTCTTGTGAATGAATCATCCAAACATGATGTTAATGACAGCATTAAACAATTATATGCCAACGTTTAACATTGGCGTAAACGTCAAACTTTGAGTGATGTTGCTTTAATCGGTCGTGTGGAGTTACGACTAGTTCATCTGAGCGTAACGACAAGGCGATAAAACCCCGCACTTACGCCTAGAAATTTACTGTCGTTATAAATTGTCAACCTGTATAATCTAGATAGACAATTTTGTGTACTTGTTTTAATGTGTTCTTATACACGAAGAGCTGGAGATGTCACGCTGGAGTAAAACTTTTAAATTTCCCAAAATTTTGAAGGTCCAAATACTTGTTCACGAATTTCAATAAAATGTTGTCAAAAGGCTAAATATAGACTTTCTAAATCCGATCATAGATGGCTGATGTGAAGTCAATTATGGAACGTCATGAAATTGGTCATATACTCGTATTCCAAAATTTAAGTAGTGTGGTTGTCAATCGTGCGAAGAATGGTGAATGTTACGTTGTAAAAAGTGATTACTTAAACTAGCCTGCTTGTAAGCCCTGTAATTGACTAGACACAATCTACACGTACATATTCTTTTTCATGTTTATTGAGATGTCAATATAAAAATAACTCTTCTGTGGAGAAACCCAATTCTGGGAACAAGGATTTGAACATGGGGGGTTATTCGATGGTCTGCAACTTCGATTTTTTTTCTTGAAAACCATTTTTTATTGATTTTTTTTTCGAAATAAATATAAAGTTTTGATAATAAGAGGTTATAAAAGGTAATAAATTAAAAAAAATATGAAGAAAAATATTTTTAAATCTTCATTAACAAAAATTAAACATCAATTTACATTCCAAAAAAAAAATTGCTCTATGACATGTCTGGCCCCACGCGCAGCCGGTCACATACTGAATTGTATGTTTGCGAGTACCCCTTTAATTAAACATCATATTTATCATCGAGTGAAAATAAGGGTAAGTAGAAGTAGTACTACTATTACTGCTAATAAATACAAGAAAAAAAGAGATATTTGAATTATTTTTTTTTAACCCAGAGCTTTCGTTTGGTATGAATATTAAGAGGAATTTTGTACTGAGTTATTGAATCGTCTATTAATGATGCGGTGCTGTACATATTTTCAGTAATTTCCGTTTGAAATGAAAGTATTTCATAAAACCTCAAATAATCTCGCAACAATCATGAAAACGTGTAGAGAAATCTTTGAGCTGAAGGAAAATCTTCTCTTTTGTCATGAGTTCAACAAAGGCTGGATTAACGGAAGCCCAATGTAGTATTGGGGAAGGAAGGGAAACCTTTGGCAGGGAAATACACGTATATACCGTAGAATATAGCAATACTGAATCACGAAACACCGTAAACGTCTTAACTGACTTTGATAATATGCCAGTGTATTTATGACTAAATCAATATTTGAAACCCTATAATTTGATTTTCCATTTAATAGCTTACAATTACATGTACATATAATGTCAACCCGTTTCGAAACATACGGTTTTTTCCTTTGATTTAATAAAAAATCGAACCTTATTATCTAATTTATCTAAAATAATATTTAGAAGGAAAACACTTTTACTAGACTTTTGACACAAGCAGATTAAGGCACTGATTAATATGGTCTGTCAACAGTATTTTTTGGTTAGTCCTACCTCGTTCTGTTCTCCTGTTCACATTTGGCAAATGTTCTTTCTTAGTCATTCTCTCATTATCCATTTGATATATATGTACATGGCAATTAAACACATTTTCTTTATATTTTCAATTGTCTCTAGCTCAACTTTATATGTCTTTTAAATATATGCCTTTTTAATTCTGTCACACAACGATTTTCCACACTTTCATCTGAGATATGAAAAACATTTCACAAATACCCAGAACAGTCGAAAACACATATGTATTTCTTGAATTCATTTCGTAAATGGCGGGAATTGAACCAGCGACGCCAGATTCGCAATCGAGGGTCTACCCAACTACACTTCTGTGTCTGTCGAATATATATATATTGATTAAAGATTTTTTTTAAAAGAAATTTTGAATGTTAAAATTACTGTAAATTGTAAAGCGCCCTTGAAGTTATTTTTTATAAAAATGGCGTTGCATAAATTATCTAATACATAAGTAAATAACAACAAAATAAATATTTTTCATTGAAGGTGCTTGTGACGTATACAGTGGAAAAATATCCCTTTGTCGATAAAGGCAGGATGTTTTATATTAGTAGGTGGAGCCATTCCGCGGACGCAATCCAATCTAAGAGCTTTCCATTCCGTGGCTTGTCTTTTATGCCATAAAAAGATGTAGTTAAAGAAAAATCCAATTTCTGATAATAAAAGAAGTCCCTTCAGAAAGGTTTGAAGTAAAACATGGCACAAAAGAAAATTTGTGCGTGATCTTTTTTTCGTATTGGTATATTTCTTATTACTGATGAGTATCGGGACAACAGACGTTATTATTACAACCTTTAATGGGTACAATAGATCGCTCTCTAGGGTGAAATCTAAAGGGGTTATTTTTTGTCTCACCTTAGAATCTGTCAACAGATTTTTATAGATTACATAAACAGTTTTTATTTTTCACTTTATAAAATAAAACAGCTTTGTTTTTACCACTTTTTATTGGTACACTTTTTCCAACCGGTTTCGACAAGAACCTTATCATCATCAGGGTTTATGTACTAAACATTGCAATACTCATAGTTAGGTTTAAGTTAATTTTCCTTCCCTTACGATACCAAAAACTTCCACACACTCCACACACCATATGAAAATGTGATTTAAAAAAATAGTTTTAGAATTAGTACATAAACCCTGATGATGACAACGTTCTTGTCGAAACCGGTTGGAAAAAGTGTACCAATAAAAAGTGGTTAAAACAAAGTTGTTTTATTTTATAAATTTTATAAAATGTGCCACAACGTATTTGCGGAAAACATTCAAGAAAATAAGTTTTTATTTTATTTTTATCATAAATACCTAAAAAGTTATTTCATTTATCGGTTATTTCAAAACAATGTTAGTAATGTCAGAATTTAAATTATTATCATGGAAAAAAATTATACATATTCAGGTTTTGAGATGTCTCTTCGTCAGAACAATCACTACACTGGCATGCAAACTACAGTACAAGTAACACTTTTCTTGTTCATCGTTCACTTTGTGTATTTTCAACAAATAAGTAAATAATAAAAAGGTTATACCCACACACGTGTTTTGCTTTTGTGGGATTTTTTTATTTGATTTAATAAGACTGAATATTTTTGTACTTGTTATAATATTATACATTAAATCATTCGTAAACGAATGGTGGCTATATAAAAAATACATATATTATATTGTGCAATGCAAAAAATACCTCTTAAAACAATACTTCATAACAACCGGTCAACTGTAGAAAAGCTAACAATGCTTTAAATATACAAAACACTACACGTCACTACTGTAGCACTATTCACACACTTACAACTACACGATACACAATATATTAATCACATGCGTTTTTGGTTGATCCGAGAACCAACATGCATCAAAGACCGCAGAGTTCATGTTAGTTTACTACTTTTATCTTTAAATTATTTGAATTTTTAAAGAAAAATTATTAATTGATTCGGCACTCACTTTGTGGTAAAATCTATCCATTTTTAATTAATTTTTTAATTAGTTAATACCAATATTTCTTAAAATGTACTGTGTTTGTATACGGTGTTTGAAAATGATGCGGAATGCATCAAAACACGTGTCAGAGTAGATTTGAAGAAATAGTGGTATTTACCAAGTAAATCATTAATTGAAAATGGATATATTTTTAGTTGTAAAATATTTTTGTATTTACGATATTTCTTTATCCGTAAAAATCCCGTTTTATAAATCACGTACTTTCTTTTTGCGTGAGAGAAATGTTATCTTGAGAATGTAATTTTCTGATAAAAATGTTTATTGGTTGGTATTCTGGATCACGATTTTTAATAACGCTCTTCGTTCGACATAAAAGTTTAATGATTTTTCTCCTTTCATATTTTATAGATGCCACGGAGGCTCGTACATCCATTTATTGTCCACAAAACACAATAGAATCTCGTTGTACAGGGATCGAGTTGACAAAGATTTTTGTAAAAAAATATATGAAAATTACGTTTGTACAATTTATGCACATTAGTTATTTTTAATTAATAATTATTTTTATTTGAATGTTTTCCGCTGATAATTTGTAGCACATTTTACTGACTTTATAAAATTAAACAACTTTGTTTTAACCACTTTGTTAAAATCGGTAGGTTAAATGGTATTTAAAAAAATGGTTAAAACAAAGTTGTTTTTTTTCATGAAGTTAATAATTATTAAGTCAAACACTATGTTTTGAAATTGATCAATAAATCTACTATGATATGTAAGTAATCACGTAAGCCCTGTAAATGCCCAGACTTCCATTGTCTTCTTCATCTATGTTGAGATAGCCAAAAAGTAAATCACTGTGATAAGACCACTTTTTGGGTTTATTAATGTAGCATGACTTGCTATTACTACAGATGGTCCAACCAAAAAATGAAAATACACAATATTTCTATGTATTTAAATGGTTCGAGCTACCATCGATTCTTTTAACTTTCTACCATTTTATCATACAAGCTTCTGAAAGATGAGTTGCCAATAAGGTAAACGACTCGAAAATATACTCTACTATGAAAAGAAATCCATATAAATTGCACAGTAATCATGCCAAAGATATCAATTGAATTGACTACCAACAATCGACTGCCGATGAAAGAGATATGAGAACATACGAGTCTTCAAAGGTCAACAATACTTCACATCGAAAACCCATTTCTGTATAAAATCTGCCAACAATGCACAAAATTGCATCGGTCTTCTGCATATTGTAAATAAATAAGCCAATATGCAGATGCAGTCGGGTATTGAATGCTCCAAAATGAATTTGAATCGTGTATTACACGAACGGAATACTGATATTTTACGATATGCAAAGTTTTGACTTCTGGAATAAAATAGAAGCATGTGTTTCGACGCAAGTCACGTCTCTGGATATTCTTTCAAATTCATCCATTCTTCTGCATAATACAATACGTTACAATCTAAAATACGTATGTAATAATATGTTATCAGTATGTAGAACCACCGAAATGCCAATATGTCCACAATCGGTAAAGGGACGTTGGAATATTTCTATTTCAATTGAAAGTTTTATCACAAAAAATAATATTTTTTCTTTTGTTTTGTAACAATTGAAGTATGTATTCGGATGACACGTAAATATTTATGTTTGCTTGTAATATCCTCTGACTTCCATATTATTATTATTTTTTTTTACTTGTATCATTTAAGTTAAGAATAAAAGTTATTATTTTTTATAGTAGTAAATACATAGTTCATTGTCATAGTAAGACCTTCACAGGAAAATGCTCGTATATATAGTATTAATTTTTTCTCATAGTTTTTTTTAAATATAAGTACATATTATATCAATGTTTTTTTACTCGTTTTTAAAACGTAATTAGGATATAGTAGAAGCTTAAAGCTAGAAACGTTTGTTCCCTCAAGTTTGATGGAAAAGCAAAAAATTGGGAGGTTTTCACAAAAACTGGGAGAGCATGGGAGGACAGTTTTAATCTCCCCACGGATGGAATGGATATCGGCGATGGAATATCAGCCTTTGTAGCGGGACTCGAATGCAGGCTTTTGTAATATTCCTTTGAAATTACTACTTTGATGAATGCAAATCTAAAAATTCTAGCGGTCGGAAAATTTTATGCTGGAATTTTGGAATAAAAAGAGAAAATGCTACCAAAAATTTGTTAAGGACGAAATCAGATAACAAAATATTTTAAGATTATTTTTTTGTTGGTGTCATTTATATTGACGTATCCACATAATGAAGACTACGTAAATCTGGATATTTATAGACCTGTCATGGGTTATCCCTTTTTTTAATGGGAGTTGCATTTATTATTTACCTTGCTGATTATGTACAAGGTTAAGTTTTGTACTAACAGTTCTTGATAAAACTGCATTTTATATAATAAAATAACAGCTATATATTTTTTTTAACTATGTTTTTCATGTGGAAAAAATTACATAGTTGTTATTGTATTCTATGTACAGGGTTTATCATAGGCTGGTTAAAGCAACACATGTTTAGTTACAGGTATTTATTAAAATTAACAAAATCAGTTTTGGACACACACAAATTGCTGTGAATTAAAATAACTCGTCAAATTTTAAGCTACATAAAAAAATGTTTTTAAGCATTTCCCAGTATGCCAAAATAATGCGAGGTTCAGAACTTGAAAACAAATAAAAGCTTTCTCAATCAAACATAGACGGCTGTTGTGAACTCATATGTACTGTGTAATGAGATTGATCTATATATCTACGAGTTCCGAAAATTGTATACGTGCACGTGTGTATAGCGATCACTTAACCAGTCTATGATAGGTCATAAGCCCTGTAAACACCCAGACATCCATATTATTTTTAATCTACATATGTCGAGACATAAAAATGTGACAAAAAATCAGTTTGTTTTGTACATTAGCCGTTTAAAATACATGAAAAATTCGTAACGTCAAATTAATGATTTCATTAATTGATTCGTGAGTAATTTTGTGGTAATATCGATCCATTTTTAATTTACGTTTTGCTTGGTAATTACCACTATTTAATAAAAGCGGTATTACCAAGTAAAACTTAAATTAAAAATGTAAATTAAATGCACTGGAAAAGTCGGATCTTAGTTATGCAGCGAATAACTTCGTAAAATTCCTTGTCCCAACTTTTAATCAGGGGTTACAATAAGAAGGTGTAAGAATGGCGTTGTGACCAAAATTTTTAATGTCCCGGAAAAGTTTGACTAACAATTAATTGGAAAAGTTCTGAAGAATCTCCGTGGACTCCATTAACAGGATAATGTTACAGGATCCTATGTTATGAATTTAAATTAACAGTATTAATTAAATTATGTGACAAGGCTGTTTTTACGTTAAACTAGGGAATTAAGGTAAGCCTCGAGCGTTAATGGAGGTGTCTGGTATTATTATTATTATTATTATAGGTAGGTATCCTTACTTGAGATGAAGCATCTATCATTTTTATAAGAAAGAATATGGATATCTTACCATTCCAAGGCATACGAGTTATCTCCATATACACATAGGTAGCTTTCATCATACTGGTCATAACTGAACATCCATAAAAGGTTATTTTTTTTAAAGAGATATATATTGTTAGATTTCGTTGCAATGTTGTTAGATTTCTTTCATATGCTACTTTTTATTTTGATAGATATATGTCAAAAATTTCTCAAGTGAAGGTTAAACTGAATTAAATTTTTGGATATGTCAATATTATAGGTGTAAACTTGAGATTAAACATATATCGTTTTATACGAAAAAAGATGAAAGTCTAATAATCCCAGAGATTACAACCTTGTTTTATGCCTTCTTAAGTGGTCACTTTATTGTGATGGTCACATTTGTGTAACGTTTATTATAACGTTACAATATAACGTTTTAATATTATTAAACATTCATTTTACATTAATTTTTGAATGAGGTTTTGGATCGCTTTCACAAATGGATAATATTTTCAGTGGATAAGCATGACTCCATCAGTTTAAGAGAAGAAGTTATCCATAATGTCATGCCACATTAAAATTGTATAAATAAGTGCAATTCATAAATGGATAATGGAAGTAGGTAGATCTGAAATAGATAGTATCATTATCATGTCGGATTTGATTGTATTAACCATTTTCTTTCATTATAATTTTAAAACTAAATACTGTAAAATGTTTTTTAATCACGGGAAAACCAAGGATACGTAATTGTAATTTTTAATTATGTTTACGATAAAACAAATAAGAAAATTAGCTAGTTTAAAGTAAGAAAATCACTATTTAATGAACTAATGATAATAATCGTGTGTTTCACGTTTATATTATAATTTTATTTTTAAGTGATCATTGTTACGATTTATATTATATTTACCAAAAAAAATTGTCTCTTAGGTAAGAAAGGTTTTTTGTTCGCTTTAAACGGATTTCAACGAAAGAGAGCTGTTTCAGAATGATGCAATAATGAATTGTTCTAAAGCGTGCAGCGATACTTGTATAAATGCTTCCTGAATGGAAGAGAAAATTATACAAAATGAAGTTTTAATTAACTCTGTTTAAACAAAATTAACTCTGTTAAAATCTCTCGTACTGGATAGTAGGCCAATTAAGTTTTCTATCTATATAAATAAAAATATGAACAACATTTTGAGTGTGTCCAAATACTTGATCACAAATCTGAGTTTCTGAACAAAGGAGTTACATTTTAAACATTTTTAGTCTGTACCTAAATACCTAGATTTTCAAATTCTTTTTCATCTATGTTGAGATGTCAAAAATGTAAAAATAACTCCTAAGTGGATAAACCCTGATTTGTGAATAAGTATTTGGACACACAAAAAATGTTGTAAATAATCTTATTTTGAAAAATTTAAACAGTTGTTTTATATATCTCTTTTTTTTTAATATATATTTTTTTCAATAATAATTGGTATTTATAGAGCAAATGTTTTTTTGTTAAATCTATTAATAATGCCTTATTAAACTATATAAAATCTGCAATGTTTTAATGTATGTAGTAATTGTTAAATCAAACACAGATTTTTTGAGTCTACTCAGTTGTGTTTTATTGTTAAAAAACACATACAAATTACGAAACGATATTCGTTTGAAAATGCCATAACTAGGCGAAAAAATTGTCACAATATTTATTTGTATGTGTTTATTTAACAATAAAATACAACTTAGTAGACTCTAAAAATCCGTGTTTGATTTAACAATTAATAAATAAATTAAAAAAGATTTCTCAAATTAAACGCTAAATCAATAAATATGGAATATTTGACATAACTTCTGATATCTGACTAGGTTATCTATCTTCTTTGTCTCTTTTTTTTTAAAGATTTCACTCCACTTTTTATCTTTATTGGGATTTATTTATTTGTTTTGATTCTCTGGTGTAAAAATGTTACAATACACCATACGGATTTGAAAAAAAAAACTTCCTAATAAACATAGTAATCACTTAAAATACTTAGGGTGAGTAATCGATTTGGGTCCTCGTTAAAGGTACTTCGTAAGTACATATGTTAATCGTGTAGGAGTTTCTTATAAAGGGTTGAAAGGATCATATACCCTTTTGGATCCTAGACGCGGTCATTATTTATCTCACACCAAAGTTTTCGTGATTAATCCGTTCCGCTTCAAAGGGTAGACCAGTGATTCCCAAAGTGGTCTATATCGACCCCCAGGGGTCTACGACGACTTGGAAGGGGTATATGTCAGCAAAAAAAACTTGGGGGTCCATGAAAAAGAAATGGAGGTCAACGACATCAGGTTTATTCCTAAGACTAAAAGCATTTATTTTTTGCTTATTTATTTAATTTAACAGAGAGTAATTTTAATTTGAATTAACCTAACATGTGTGTATTTTTTGAATTTTCATTACACTTTATAAATTATCATACATTTCATAAATTTCAATCTTTCAATGTGCACTACATACATCGACTTTCAAAAATACATTAGAAGATAGTGAATTTGCTGAAAAACAATATCAGGTAAGGAGGGATCTACCAAAAATCGAAAAACATGGCAAGGGGTCTACGAGACAAAAAAAGTTTGGGAACCTCTGGGGTAGACGATTTAAACTGAGGCAGTGTTTTCGTTGAATAAAGTGGATAGCCTTTTCCCATTCGCTATCTTTCATCAAGCAAATGCTTAAAAAATGAATTTAAAAGAGAATCTATGAATATGTAATGGACTACCCATTCTTCTGCATCCTATTCCCATAATATTCTTTTCACTTTCACTTCATTTAATTGGTTTAAATTTATTATTACTGGACAAAAAAAATTTTTATGTTGATTAATAAAGAAAAACATTTAAATCAATCATTCAACATATTTTTATTTGTGTTTATAAGGTGTTAAATATAAGTTTTTTTTAAAATAAAAAGTGGTATTAACCAAGTTATAAAGGATAGATATTAATGTAAATGACTGCTGAATTAATGAACAAAATTGAAAGTTCTTTTTAATGTTTATCTGCTATAATTGATCTCTGAAAACTGAAACTCAAACAATAATGTTTCGTATAGTTTAGTTTCAACATTTGAAATTTCAGTACGTATCAAGGATATAGGTAAATCACGTAATATCCCTATTTAAAATGTATATACGACGCATATTGTCAAAATTAATGTCCTTGACACCACGAAAAAAGAAAATAAGGGATAACAGCTCTTTTTATGTGTCGTCGTTTTTCATAAGGGTGAATGCGGTCATTTTACGACGGTATTTTTATACGGCGGTATTGTCAGCATATTCATCCACGTATATGTAGGTATTTTATATTGTAAATGTACATGCCTTTTTGTACACATATATATGTTTTTAAATATATATGTGTAGCTTGGAAAAAAAATTAAGAAAGTTATTTACTTGTTTGGCTATTTTTTATTAATTAATAAAAACATCAAAAAAATAATGTTTCTTCCATAAAAAAACTTTAATGTCTGCTTGTTTCGCACTTAATATATTTTGTTAATCATAATTAGAAACAGTCTTCTTGGACATATTTAAAATGGTTTGAAACTGTTTTTAAACGACAAATAATCAAAGTCGATTTAAAAATAGTCTTTATTAAATTAATTTATTTTATAATTTCTTACAAAGCCCTACATATTAAACACAGACTCAATCAATAAGAAGTTTCCTTCTTAATTAAGATTGGATGAATATGTAAAGCAAATTTCTCCCAAACTTGGATTAATGCTGCCCGAATGAAAATAGAAAACTTTGTTGGCGGTTGGAAGAAACACAGATAAAGCAGACGCAATTTATCAGAAACCATCTGTTGTACCCAATCAACCGCCGGCCCTCTGCATAAACCGATGAACGGGCTAGGGGGAAATAGGAATTCGAGGTATAATTACATACGATTCTCTCTGCGCCAGAGCGAATTATTCCTCTTTCCTAAAATGTGTGTAGCATGTTCGATTGATTAATGTACGTAATGGAGAGTCAGTTGATTAAGCGTTGTGTGGAAATGTTCTTGACTGTTCACTGCGGTAAATGGATTGGCATTTTGGTTAGTAAGGACAATGCATATCATTTTAGCGTTTATCCGTCACCGTTATGTAACGTTGGGACTGGAACCTAGAGGATATAATTCCTGGAAATAAACAAATTTCCAGGGATGTCAAAATATAACTTTTTACGCTCATATTTATTTAGTATCATCCTGAATTGTAAGTAAAGTGCAGGACTATTACCAGATCTAGAAACACCTCATTTTCGGGTACGAAATTTGAGACACATATAGACTGTTAACCTTATTTTATTACAAAAAATATCAGTGAACCATTATTTATTATTTATTCATAAATAATTGTTCGCTGATATTTTTATTAATCAGACACTAGATTTTTTACCAAATGGATAATATATAAAGATACATATATATTTGCAAGTCTCAACTGTAATGAAGCATCTATTTTTTGTATACTTTGTGGAAAAACCAGATGAATATAATAATAAAAACAGAACCCTTGTAAAAGACCAAATTTTATTTAATTGATGCAAACGCGGCTAGTTTCGTGAACTATGTGCATATGTTTTCATCAACATGTTAAAATACAAAAAGGTTGTATTTTCACCTTTTGATGAGAGCATCCGTAGTTCTCAAAACTAGTATTGTTAACATTTATAAAATTAAAATTTGTATGATACAAGTGTTTGAAAAAGTAGCAAGTTGTAATTGAAAGCCAAAATTTATGATTTTTTTTATAATGATTATTTTCAACAATTTTTAGCCCTGAAGACTGTCTTTCAAAGGTGAGGGTATTTTTTCTACAGGATCCCGGAATTGTGTTCTCTACATATGCATACCATATGTTGCGCAATCATCTCTAGAGAAATATTTCAGTACAACACTAGAAATAAATTTAAATCGAAATCTTTGGAATGGAAATTTTGTTTAAGGAGTTCTCTTGGGAAATTGAATTCGGTCAATATTAGGGTGAGTACGAACAGCATGATATTCATGGACAAAATGATATAAAAAAACACTAAGGTGAAAGTTTCTACTCTCACGTGGTTTCAGTGATCTTAATACCCCTGAAAACTTTGGTATCCTCTAATCTGTTGAAGCTAGAAGATTGTTTTTTTTATGATTAAATTTTCATTCAATAATGTATAGAATAATGTAAAGTTGATAAAAATTAAATGTTATAATTGGATTCCATGTTAATTTTATTTCTTATTTATTTTTTGTAATCTTCTGGATTAAATGGAAAGTTTTCATAGATGTTAATAATACTTTAAATCAACACAAAAAAGTATCCACAAAATCATGAAATAACAATATATTATTTAGTAAGAAGGAAAATTTTATGTTTTACATAATAAACAATTTAAATTCAATACAGTAGCTAAATTGTAACGATTCTTTATTATTAAATTAAATAGGTCTTCAAAAATATATTCATATTAATTTATTTCACAATATGTTTTAAAATATTAATCTATTCACAATATTTGTTATTCACAGTGTCAGTATTACTGTGAATCATTCCAGGTTTTAAGTGCCAAGTTACAGCCAACCGAAGAGCTTCCTCGGCAACCTGGTGATGGGTTGCACAACGCACTTCGCCCTTTCTGGGAGGTCGCACTGCCTGGAAGTGGGGCTGAATTCCAGTCCATCTCCGCACAGTTTGCTCACTGGCAATCCTTTGGAGCACTTCCAGTACATGCTGCAGTTGTCTGGGTCGGGCCAGTATACTTCAGTATTTTGGCAGTATGTGGCGCATTCTGGTACAGCTGAAAAATAACACCATGTCACATTTTTACTTAGTTTTTTATCTTCACTTATTTGATTTTTGTTAATGATAATTATAATATATATTTTTCTCATGTTGAAGTTTATTGGGTGGGTTCATTCACGAAGGATGAATTATTGCTTAAAACTAATAAGAATATAAAATAATTTAAATAAACGTACTTGGGGGTACAGATGGGGCTTCGGTAGTGGCAATAGTAGGAGCGTCAGTTGGGGCAACGGTAGGGGCATCAGTTGGAGCGTCAGTTGGGGCATCAGAAGGAGCGTCAGTTGGGGCATCGGTTGGGGCATCAGTTGGAGCGTCAGTTGGGGCATCGGTTGGGGCATCAGTTGGAGCGTCAGTTGGGGCATCGGTCGGGGCGTCAGTTGGAGCATCAGTAGGAGCATCAGTTGGGGCATCAGTTGGAGCATCAGTTGGAGCATCAGTTGGTGCGTCAGTTGGAGCCTCAGTTGGGGCATCGGTCGGGGCATCAGTAGGAGCATCAGTTGGGGCATCAGTTGAAGCATCAGTTGGAGCATTGGTTGGAGCGTCTGTTGGGGCAATAGTTGTTTGTGCAGAACAACCACTTGATGAAATATTTACACAACGCTGAAAGAAAGCAAATGGATTTAAAATCTTAAATAAAACTGATAATTATTTGATTAAAAGATAACTAAAAATGTATTTGAATTAAATAAATATTGAGATATGAGATCAACATGAAATTTTTAAACAGTAATAGTTTAATAGAAATTACCAGCGATGCAGGATCGAACTCGAAACCATTTTCCTTGTCGCAGTTATATTCCATAGGCTGTCCTTTGAAGCACAAATAAAATTTAAAGCAACTTGTTTCATGTGGAATAAGTGTGATGGAGGATGAATTTTGAGGGCAGATGCTTGGTGGTGCAGATGTAACAGAAGGAGCTTCAGTTGGAGCATCAGTTGGTGCATCAGTTGGAGCCTCAGTTGGGGCATCGGTCGGGGCATCAGTAGGAGCATCAGTTGGGGCATCAGTTGGAGCCTCAGTTGGGGCATCAGTTGGTGCATCAGTTGGTGCATCAGTTGGAGCGTCAGTTGGAGCATCAGTTGGTGCATCAGTTGGTGCATCAGTTGGAGCGTCAGTTGGAGCATCAGTTGGTGCATCAGTTGGTGCATCTGTTGGAGCGTCAGTTGGTGCATCAGTTGGAGCCTCAGTTGGGGCATCGGTCGGGGCATCAGTAGGAGCATCAGTTGGAGCATCAGTTGGAGCCTCAGTTGGGGCATCAGTTGGTGCATCAGTTGGTGCATCAGTTGGAGCGTCAGTTGGGGCATCGGTAGGGGCAATGGTAGTTTGTGCGGAGCAACCAGTCGATGAAATTTTCACACAGCGCTGAAAGAAAGAAGTATGAAAGATGAAATTAAATTTATGGTGATTATTGCTTATTACTTGATATTCGACTTTTACACACGTCATTGCAAAACTTTAATTTTAAAATATTTTCAATAAAAAAGGAAAAGAGAAGTAAAAATAATTATTTATAATTACCAGCAGCGTTGAATCAAATTCATATCCATTTTCCTTATCACATAAGTATTCGGTAGCGTGTCCTTTGAAACACAAGTAAAATTTAAAGCAACTTGATTCGTGAGGAATAACTGTAATGGAGGATGCATTTTGAGGGCAGATGCTTGGTGGGGCGGATGTAACAGAGGGAGCATCGGTAGGGGCATCAGTCGGTGCATCAGTTGGTGCATCAGTTGGTGCATCAGTTGGAGCGGCAGTTGGAGCGGCAGTAGGGTCCTCAGTTGTTGGTGATGCTGTAGATGATTGTTGCGATAAGCATCCTCCATCCTTTGGCCAATCACAAACCTTATCATAGAGGAACACGAGATTTATTATTTTCATCAACATTAAAAAATTTAAGTTATTGAATCATATCTGTATGAAAGAGGTAAACAATTACATATTGAACAAGTTGAAAATTCAGGGGAGACAAAATATCCAGTTTTTAGAAATTATTGAAAATTATAATATGATATTATCTTGCCAATAATAATAATAATAATCTCGCGAATAATTCTAAATAATCATTCTTATCGTTATTGTAAAAGTTATAGTTATAGTTAATCTCACGTTACCATGAATATATTACCTGAATAGCTTCATTGAATTCAGTTCCCTTGGCACAATTTCTTTCTACCATATATCCCATCCAACAGTAGTAAAATTTCGTGCAGTCAGTTTCATGGGGTAGCAACAGATGTGCAGTTTGTGTAACTGGGCATACGTCACGGAACGAATAGTTTCTTATGAACTTTTTGCACACCTGAAAATAAATCACAATACCAAATGTAATTACTACTGCTACTACTACCGCCACCTTAGTGCTTTTAGAGAGTCAGAATATGGAATATAATACCTTTTCAACATCGTCAAAAAGTTTTCCATCGTCGCAATTCATTAAAATACTTTTTCCGTCAACGCACATGTTGTATTGAGTCACACTTTTCTCATTGCTGAAGAGGTGTATACCATTAGCGGGGCATTGTACCTCTCCTCTGCTCAGGGCAAGGACTGACAGGATAACCAAAAGGAATCCTAAAATAAAATGTGCCTCGTTAAGTTTCTGTTTTTAAATAATAAAATATACATGAAAAATAAAATATTTCCTAAACATGTGAATAATGTTAATATATAACCTCTTAAGAGATTTTAGTTTACCGGTTTCAAGACGTACCATAGAATTATTCACACACTTAAAAGTGACGTGTTGTATTGTTGTCATGCTGATATAGTGAATGTCCTGAAGAAGAGATGGATATGTCTCCAAAACCGGTAGACTAAAATCTCGGCGATCTGAAAAACCATTACTAAAATTTTGTTAAAAATAGTAATAAAAAATATTATCAGTATAAGTGTATTTTTATTGATATTTCAAAGTAGGGAAAGAAGTAATTGGATATGAATATGGAATTTGGAATATGGGAACTGAACTTTTATAAGGCTTTTAAGATTGTTTACAGTGATCACTTTACATACTATAACATATATTCTATCCATGGTTAAAGCAAATATATTTTCCCAATTTTTCGAACTGCTTTGGTATATCATTGGACTGAAACGTTTAATAATTTACATATCAACATATTTCAGAACATGCTGAAATTGATTGATGAAATTACTGATGCCTTTATTTTGTTATTTTTATTCATTTACACATAAATATAAATATCGCTCACTCCTTCCAACAACGTCATATATCAAAAATCGTCAATTCTCAGTTGTGCATATTTTCGAAATGCCCAGGAAATGTACTATATCCCAGCAAAGCGGCACATTTTTTATATAATATTTACCCGCCACAGGGCAAAAAGTATTGTTTTTGCATTTTGAAGAAAATGTTTAAGTGTTTTTTTTAAATATATTAAACGTTTTTCAAATGGAGAAAAAACAGCCCGGTTTTGCCTAAAAAGATCTGTTGTACAGTAAAAAGTTCAATAAGTGGCTTGATATTTATTTTTAATCCATTATATTATATTTTTAAACATTAAAAACGATCTCCTGAAAAATCAGTTTTTTTTTATACATGATGTTGTTGAAAAGAGTGAGAGATATGTGTGTGTATAAAGTAAACTTAAAACAATGACAGATCTCAAGCCCTGTAGATACAGAGAAGTTCATATTCCTTTCTCAAATAATTTTTCGTCTCTTTTAAGGTAACATTTAAAATCAATATTGTTATGAAGTCCGGGGATAATGAGGACTTTTAATACATAAAATTCGCTTAAATGTTAGTATCACAAGATATTCCAAGCAGAAGTTTGCTTTCTTAATTAAAAAAAATGATGATAAGATTACACTTTATCGGTCATTGGGAATGATGTTTAATTTTTAAATAATAATTCTTAACTTTGAACCGCCATTAAGTGTTTCGATTAGGCTGATAGATAAATGTTTATGGTACAATAAAACAGATACTTCTGTTTTAATATTTATTACTGATTGGTTTTTCCCTGAATGCTCTTCTTGTACATAGTATACTTAAGATCATAAATCTGTCTGAAGCTATTGTTCATACATAACTTAAATTGATACGAGTAAGCTTAACGAATGACAAATAAAATAAAATCACGAATTACTTGCATGTATGGAGAAAGAGTAATTTTGGAAATATGTAATATAAACTACTAAATTTAACTTATACAAATATAATAAAACGACAACTTTACAGTTTTTTCCACATATATGTATTTTATTAAACATACCGTCGTAAGTCAGTAACGAAAAAACAAACCCAATCACTGGTCGAATAAAGCAGAGAAAGTTATTAAGTTGTTATTTTATTATATTAAATGCAGTTTCACCAAGAAATGTCAGCACAAAAATGAAATATTTCACCCAAAATCGTTTTTCAAATCAAGCACAATTTTTTAGTCAAGGAAGCATTAAAAAGAACAAAGCATTTATTGATATTAATAAAAATGAAAATGTTATTTTGATCTATATCTTAAATCTCCTAAAGTTTGAAACAATATTGTTTATACAAATATCGGGTTTTATTTTAAATTTCATAATATGAACATGAGACAGTTGTTTTCATCTGTGTCGGGTAAAAATTTATTTTTAACGATAGAAAAGCTTATTAGCTTCTTGACAGTTGATGACACTTTTTACTATTTCTAGTAGCATATTGTACTAAATTACATTTTACCAAAAGTCCTTTTCGGGACAACATTAATTATTATTATAACATATATGAAATGACATCATGTATTTGTATATATATATATATATATATATATATATATATATATATATATATATATATATATATATATATATATATATATATATATATATATATATATATATATATATATATATATATATATATATATATATATGTATATATATATATAAATATATATATATATATATATATATATATATATATATATATATATATATATATAAATATATATAAATATATATATATATATATATATATATATATATATATATATATATATATATATATATATATATATATATATATATATATATATATATATATATATATATATATATATATATATATATATATATATATATATATATATATATATATATTATATATATATATATATATATATATATATATATATATATATATATATATATATATATATACATATATATATATAAATGAAATGAAAAAGAAGATGTATATTTTCTATTTGAGTACTAAAAGAAGGCAAAATATTAAATAGTTTGCGACACCATGAAAGTAATATATTAATAAAAATAAAGCAGAAAAAAATATGAAGATCAATTTTACATTTACGTTTTATTTAGAATTTGAAATGAAATTATGTAACGTAATTATAATTAAAATTCAAGCGGTGGATGCTTTTCGAAATAGAAGTAGTCTTAACATTTATGCAAAAGTTATCAATCAGATAATTTAAAAATAATAATAATATGTTTTTTTTTATATTAAAAAAATGGTTTAAAGCGAACTACCCCAAATTAAAATATAATATATAAAAAAAGAAGTTTACCTAGCATTGTAGACTTGTTGTGATCAATTTGAATGTATAACTTGATCTTTGAAAAAAACTAGTAACAATGAATTCATAAAAAAATTTCACCGCTTTTTATTATGCGAATTGGAGTGGGATTAGACCGCAATAAAAGTATTGATAAAAAGTTAATCCGTCTCGCAAAAGATATAACAATGTACTGAGTTTTTTTCAAGATATTTCTAAGAATAATTTAGAAGCTTCTTAGGATTTGTATCATATATGTGTGTATCAAATACGATAAGTACTATAAAGGGAATTTAAAATCCCTATCTTTTTAATCACTTATAAAGATGATATAATTTTTTGCTTAAAGAACGTCTTTAGTTTTAATTTCGTCTATCTTAAATAATAACATAATGTAAACATACTCAACAACTTAAATATATGACCAGTAAGAGTTTGTACTATACGTGTGTTTTAAAGAGTACGTACGTTTAATATACTTAAAAAGTAGTTTTATACAAGTGTTTTATTACTATATTTTAATCATCATGGTAATCCACAAAACTCTTGCCAAATTAAGGAAGGTGTGTTGAGATGGTTTGGCCATGTGGATCGAAAGAGTGAAGAAAGGATAGTAAAACAAGTTTCTGAGAAAAACGAAATTGGCAATAGAAGCAGACGAAGTTCAAAGAAAACTTATCGTGATCAAGAATTTCAAATACTTGAAAGTGGTCAAGTCAGAACTCGGAATATTCGGCGGGTTGCATGAATGTGGAAGAGGCGAAGATTGTTTACATAGACAAATTGGTGTGGTTTTCTATATCTACTCTATATCTACCACTTCTGGGAAGCAGTGATATGGTTAGTTTTATTAGTTTTATTGCAAAATTGATAAATAAGGTTTTTAACCGTTTGTTTGACGATTATATAGATTTTTGTTGTTGTTGTTGAATTTGGAGTTTCTTTTATTAAATTTGTATTTACGATTTGTGAAGTTGGGATTTCCTCATTTTCAAAAATGAACATATGAACGTTTGATAGCATACGTTGTTTATCTCAACCCCTAACAGCCCTGACCAAATTTCACGAAACTTGTTTCTTGTAAACCATATGTACAACTTCTCATTACGAGAAACAAAGGGAATAGTATACAAAGATTTATTTCTCTAACACTTGGGGCATGTAACGAATCAGTGGTCAGCGGTTAAGGGAAACGGAAGTAACTCGTTACTTGGATGGGAGAATTTTCCGAGGAACTTTTGCCATTAACCCTTGGAGTGTTACATACCTGTTAGTGGAACTTTGGCATATGTCCAGAACTCTGATGCTACTCTCCATAGACACTCAGCACTAGGGCTGTGAAATAGCCCTACCGGAAGAACGTTTAAAATGTGAAGTAAATACTGGTTTATCGGTCAATTCATTTAAAAGCGTCAAGGATTCATTAATTGGTATAATATTTATGAATTGTTGGGTAATATATCAAAAAATAAACAAGGCTTATTTGGTTGAATTCTACATTTATTTATATATATGTTAATACGTGACGCGTTTCGTCTTCTTAGGACATTATCAAACACTGTATATCATAGAAGAGTTTGATAATGTCCAAAGAAGACAAAACGCATCACGTATCAACATATACCATACATAAATAAATGTAGAATTCAACCAACTGTCTGCAGTTACAATAAATAATATTTATGGTATAGTATAAAATCTTGTTTGGTCAGTACTTCTATATGGAGTTGAATTGTGGAATCTCAAGATCTAATAGAAGAGAAGAAATATCAACTTGTAATTGCCGTTTTAGACATTTATAACTGATTAAGTAAATTGACGAATATAAGGAGCGGAAATAGTGATGGACTAGGTAAGATGTTGAAGAAAAAGAGCTAAAGTAACCTACCTGGTAGAGTCAAGAACAGATACGATTCTATGAATAAATTAGGCATTTCTTAACGGTAATCCAAGAAACAACATTTTCAGAATGAAAAGGTAATTCATTACATAGTCTAACCGCTTGAACCATATATCAATTGATTACAATTATATTATACATATATCAAAACATGAAAGTAAACTAACATTTATTAAAACTATAATGTTATTATTTTGTAATATTCACAAATAATTTCGTAATATAAATTTGAACATGTTTACCGGTGAACCGGTTTACCAATGAGGGGTAATGCACACCCCACCCAGTACTAGTATCGAGTTCTACAGACTGATTAAACTTTTTGTATCGATACGGAGAACTAGTTGAAACATTAAACCAGTTGAAGATTTTTTTTGAGGGGTGTATAAAATTACGTATTATTTTTTGACATCTCATCAAAGATGAAGAAGAATATGGAAGTCTGGGCATTTACGGGGCTGACGACCGTCATAGGCTGGTTTAAGTGATCACTTTACACACGTGTAACATTCACTAATTCTACCCATTATTGACAACCACGCTACTCAAATTTTTCAGCGTCAGCCCCGTAAATGCCCAGACTTCCATATTCTTCTTCATCTTTCATGAGATGTCAAAAAATAATATGAAAATAACTCCTGTAATTGGAGATAATCCAAATTTTGTGAACAAGTATTTGGACACACTCAAAATGTTGTAAACTACGTATTATTGAACCTTGTGTTCGAATCGAAAACGTTACAATTATTTTGTCGAAAAATGAAGGAAAGCAGATTGTATATTTTAACCTCATTAAAATCTAAAAAGAAGCAAGTATTTAAGCAACCATCACATGTGGTAGGTAAATCTCAGGAGTAGTCATCTTGTCAATTTTCGGTATGAGGCGCTAGGCCAAAAAAATGGGGAACCTGTGATCCGCGTACATGCAGATATTAAAGTTACCTTAGTCTTCAAATAAAATACCAACTTCAATGGTAAAATAAAATAACAAACTTTATAGTATAGTTGTTTTTAATTATTTAAAATCTAGTACAAAACATAAATATTGAATTAATTATTTTAATCGTTTAATAATATGTATCTACTGAGTAATATAAATATTTAGTAAAATAACATTTTAAAACACCCTTAACAGATATTTCACGATCATTGTTCGACTGTAACTGTCATTGTAGATTAACACTGCGTATGTTTGAATTAACGAGTATTATTCCTTTGTGCTGTCAATAGCATACGAACGGGACGGTATGTAATCATGGAATGTAATATTAATATCATAGTTAACGTACTAGATTCGGGTTTAATTACTACATGCAGCATGGGTTCAATCCTGCGCATTGTTATTAAAATGTAGGTATATAACCTGCAAAGGGGAAACCGGGGTCAAAAGTAACATTACTTCATTTGTCGTTATAAGACACATATTTCAATTATATTAAAATATTTTGTAATTTGCAAAAAATGAAGCTACTGAAGATATTCGAATAAATGCCTTGTTTTGCTTTAAATGAAAATGAAAAACATTTTTATTAATTGATTCGGCAAAATCATATAATCAGGCGTTACCTACGATGTTAAAATAATCCAGGATTCGTATCATGCATACGATTATTCGCTAAGAGGGTCTCTGCTAAATTAAAACCATCTCAATCTAACAAAGATGGCTGTTGTGAACTCATATGTATAATGATTAAAGAAAAAACTTCGTTTTTTACCACTTGAGTTTTATTATAGACTACATATTTCAGAAGTTAAACTTCCATCATTCAGGTCTGTATAATAACAGACCTGAATGATGGAAGTTTAACTTCTGAAACATGTAGTCTATAATAAAACTCAAGTGGTAAAAAACGAAGTGTTTTCTTTAATCATTGTAACATGTCTCACCACAAAGTTAATGCCGAAACAATAAATAAAACTCATATGTATCATGAGATTGACCAATATACCAATATGTGTCTAGAAGTTCCAAAAAATTGAGTACTGTGGTTGTCAATCGTGGGTAGCATTGTGAATGTTGCACGTGTGATAACATGACCAGCCTATGGCAGGTCATAAGTCCTGCAAATACCCAGAGAATATTCTTCTATAAGAAGAATATTCTTCTTCATCCATGCTGTGATTTCAAAAATGTAATAAAATTATTCATTCAAAAAACGTAAGAAATTCATAAAGATAAATTTTCATTAATTGATCTGAGAGTCACTTTGTGGTAAAACCTACCATTTAAGACAAAATTATATTATATTTTATACTTATAGTGCGCTAGTGCACAACACAATTTTACCGTCCGGCAGTCCGGTATTGAAAAATAAAGCGACTACGACACTTTAGCGTGATCGAATTTACGCGCAACGTGTTCACGCACCGATCAAGAGCACTGATCCAAAGAAAGATGGACAAAAGCACAAGCACAAGCCAATCCAAGCCAATGATCGTTTTATCACTCTAACTGATGTGCCGGACGGCAAAATTCCGTGTAGTGCACAAATGCCCATAAAATAATCCTCTCAAATTTGGAGTACCTATTCAATAACAAGCTCTTGGGCAGAGTAAAATAATAATAAATTAAGGATTGAAGAAGCCTTTGTTATTTTGCGATGTACTTATCTTTATTATAACGAATGAAAAATCTCCCTCCAATTGTAAAATAATCTAAAGTCAAGCACCCTCTTGTCCCATATTTTGGAGAAATCTGAGAAAATCTAATCGGGTTGAAAATACATCTGGAAAGGGTTTCTTAATTGGCTTATTTAATAAATTACCAATTAGAAATTGAGTAATATTATTCACGTAAGCTTTTGAAAAAGGAAAAGGAGATTCAGTTGGCTTGGCCATGTACTCCGCCGAGAGCCTTAATCAAGCTTGCCTCTTTTACAAGGCATCAGGTTCGCACCGCCCAGGACGACCACTGCTGACAATTCGTCGGCAGTTCTCGTCAGAATTTCGGGACGCGGATCTGACTTGGGAGGATGGAAGGGAGCTGGCAGCCGACAGAAAAGCCTGGAGACAGTTTGTGGAGTTCATATGCTCCACCTAGGGAGCGGATATGGTTTAATTAATTAAGCTTTTAAAAAGCGCTACATTTAAAAAAAATCGAGAAGGCTGTATAAGAAATAATATGAAAAGTTAAAAAAAAAAGATAGCAGAGATAATAGAACGCCACACTACTGTCTTTGAAAATATTCTATGCCTCTGCTCATGCATACCCACCGATTATTTCGACTCGTGACCCGGCCGCTTTCAAGTATTTGACATGCCTGATCATGCCAAGTGTTCTTCGGTCTTCCTCTGATTCTATTACCAAGAAAATTCACCTCATAAATTTGTTTTACTATTCTTTCTTCATTTACTCAATTCGCATGCCCGAATTCATTTTCATAAACCTTTCTAAATTTTTTACCAATTCCACCTTTTACTTTCATACATTAGGGTTGGAACCAGGAATCCGTTGTATACTTATAGTTCGGTTAGTATATTTACATACTTCGTCTGAATATATTTAAACTCACGAACCTACGACACGCATAATGGTCATTCAGTCAATTCATGGTGAAATGGAATAACGTACTGACTACAAATCAACTGTCAACTGTCAAATTGACAGTCTGTAGAAACAATGTTGCCAGTTTAATAACCAAACCTCTAAAAAAACACCCTATAGTATACAGTATTTATTTAATATCACCCCGGACTGGTACAAGAAGCGTAAGGCTGATCACCTTGCCTTCGTGCAATTAACGATCAAGATAACACTGGGTCATAACGATACAGTGCCCTATGCACCATGGGGTGCGGATAAGGGTTAAAAGAAAGAATAGTAGATAGTACATATTATATGCTGATGGATTTTCATTGACTTGATATATTCTATTTAAAATCCATGATGGTGACATTTCATATAGATTTATTTTAATTTTATAGGGTCCAACTTGATTTCTACGTTTTCGTTTAAATAAATCTAATTTTAATTTCAAGGAATCGCCATTTCTGTAGGATAAGAAGATCGCTTAGTAGCTAAAATGTTAAATGTTATTACCCTTAAAATATCTTCCAATTAAATGCGCCATTATTTTCATCCCCCTCACATTATTATGTACTTCAAAGGGGTTTCTTTTCGCTAAACGGAATTCTTTCTCCGGTATTTTAATACCACAATTGAGTTCCATTTCGGTGTAAATTGGTATTTGATAGGTAATAAAATACCGCTAATAGTAATCGTGTAGAACGAATCGAAATACCGAGATTATTAAATAATGAAGAGCTTCTAAAATATTTGAAATAAATGTCTTCACGAAGATGGGTTTGAATCATTTCTTGAGATTTAAATTTTACAAACTAAGAAATATAAAAAAATAAGACTAGAAATATCATTGTTGATATCCTGTAGAGTGTGGGGAGGAGTGATATTATGTTAGGAAAAAAATGTTAATAAAATCTAAAACTTATTTTTTTTTACAAAAATGTTAATAAAATTAGTATATAACCACTCACCGAGATTTTTACGTCTACCGGTTTCGAGACGTACCCGTCTCTTCGTCAGGTCAATCACTAACACAGCATGCAAACAATACTACCCTTCACCACCATAGCACCATTTACACACTCAAAACTACACAAAATGTCTAACACATGCGATTTTTGGTCGACCCGAAGACCAACACGCACTATAGTTTTCAATACAGACATGCGTTACGAGCCGAGGTTAAACGTATATTAAAATTAGACCTATAATTGAATCAACTTATATACTTGTAGGATGAAAGGAGTGGGCGGGGTTCGAATTGGATATTGACGAATCTTGTTTAACCGATGTCGAATCAAACAATGGACTATATGTAAAATCTAAAAAATAGTTGATTGATATATCGACATGGAAGAATAAGTTTTATGGATGTAACACGTAAGTCTAGTCATTGATAGGGCTTACAATTTAACATTGGCTGGTTTAAGTGATTAATTTCAATATTTTGAAAATTTGTCATCATAAAAAATTATATATTATTTTTTAACATCTCGTCAAAGATGAAGAAGAATATGGAAGTCTGGGCATTTACGGGGCGGACGACCGTCATAGGCTGGTTTAAGTGATCACTTTACACACGTGTAACATTCACCAATTCTACCCATTATTGACAACCACACTACTCAAATTCTTGGAAGTTCTGTATATATGAACCAATTTAGAAACTTTGTTCTTGAATCACTAGAACTTCACTAGAGACATCTGTTGGTGAGATGTAAAGAAGCTCTTTATTAAGCAGAAACTCTTATATTAGTATGTGATGTCCAAATCCTGGATTTCAATCACACACATGAGAAACGCCAGAAAATACCATTTTCAATTTTATTACTTAAGCATAATTTGACCAGACAATTTAAATACAGGTGTGTTTATATTAGGTGTGTCTAAATACTACATCTGGATTATCTCCAATTAGAGGAGTTATTTTCATATTATTTTTTGACATCTCATCAAAGATGAAGAAGAATATGGAAGTCAGGGCATTTACGGGGCTGACGACCGTCATAGGCTGGTTTAAGTGATCACTTTACACACGTGTAACATTCATCTTTGATGAGATGTCAAAAAATAATATGAAAATAACTCCTGTAATTGGAGATGATCCAGATTTTGTGAACAAGTATTTGGACACACTAAAAAAATTGTAAATAAAAAATTCTCATGTATTTTTTAAATTAACGATCAGAACTAATCAATGAAGTCAGTATTTAATTTGTACAATATATTTTTTTTAATTTTTCAAATTAACGAAGAATGCTAGAAAAACCTGAAAATACCTTTGAAAATGTACTCGTATATGAAAAACCGGTTGTTTTAATAAAATATTTTTTATTCTTTCAAAAAGTTAGATACAAATTTGGAGTATCAACTTACAATAAGGTTGATCAATAAAGATAAAAAAATTGAATTACATAATATCATTATGATTGGCTAAAACTTAGAATATGTTCAAAAGGATTTTTAATAAAACACTTGCCACACAAAATATTGCTAAAGTCTAAATTATATAATAAACACAAAACAATGTTTAAGATAAATGTTTTAACTGATCAGAAATCGAATAAAATCAGTGTTTACACGCATGGGAGAACATTGTTCTAACCACTACACTACCTCAGTAATTTTCGCCAAATTTTAACTGCATACATTCTTTCGTGAGCCACATAGCAAAAAGTAATAATGTATTTAGTAAGGTCATACAACCTCCTCTTTGAAATTCCACGTAATTATTTCCCCCTTTGCTGAAAACGACATCAAAGGCTCAAAGTATAGAATCCCTTTTGTAATATCACATACCTTTCGGATGAAATAAATTTTTCTCTTTGCGCCGACAGAATTTTGCCGCGACCGCGATATTTCCATCGTGTGGCGGAATTTACTCGTTGTAAATCTGTCACATTTTATTGGGTTAAAGGATTAGTTTTATCAGTCATGCGACCGGATTCTACTTACACACATATTTCAGAATCAGCGACGTTAAATAAATAAAGTTCGCTCTAGAAAACAAAAATAGTTTGACTCATCTTTGACAATACAAGTAGTACATCACATAAATCAGTAAGATATGAAAACAATTCTACGAATCGGTACTTAGTGACTCAACTTTTAAAGTAATTATTACACGTTCATATATATCAATATATATATATATATATATATATATATATATATATATATATATATATATATATATATATATATATATATATATATATATATATATATATATACATATATAAATATGAAAAAAAAAACTATCTAACCCTCACGCCGCTTCCCCGCAGGGGTAGGCAGTGAGAATACAACGCCACACCACTCTGTCCTTGTCCTTCTTTGCCTCTTCCACGTTCATGCATCTCCTCATACACACTCGCCGATTGTTTCGACTCCTAACCTGACCAACTTTCAAGTATTTGGCATACTTGATCGTGCCAAGTTATTCTTCAGTATATATATATATATATATATATATATATATATATATATATATATATATATATATATATATATATATAAATATATATATATATATATATATATATATATATATATATATATATATATATATATATATATATATATATATATATATATAATATATATATATATATATATATATATATATATATATATATATATATATATATATATATATATATATATATATATATATAATATATATATATATATAATGTTTCGTCCGATGTGGGGTTTTTCCATAATGCTTCAATACAAAAAGGTCGGGTGTTATTCACTGTTCTCTTATCTTCGGTATATCTTGCGTTTTGTACCACAAAATATATTGTAATTGTGTCAAAAGTGGCATTTTTTCGTGGCTCGTATGTCATTCTGTGACATGATGTAATAATTCATTATGTAATATATGTCAAAACTGAAAGTTGAAACAGGAGATCTGAGGACATTAGGAGGAAAGGGAGGGAAATAGTCGGGGTTTCGTCATAATTTATCACTGTGCAGACACCCCCTCCCCCTGCGATCATCTTCACTCCATTCTTTACTGCCAAATCTGAAACACACCTGCGTCTTAGTAATCCCTCACTTTGACAAGATAAAATAAATCATCTTTCGTTATTATAAAAAAAACGAATTTTTCGATAATTCCACACGCTAAATAACATGTATCGCCCTTTTAGAAATATTCAGCATATATTTTACTATATATATATATATATATATATATATATATATATATATATATATATATATATATATATATATATATATATATATATATATATATAAATATATATAAATATATATATATATATATATATATATATATATATATATATATATATATATATATATATATATATATATATATATATATATATATATATATATATATATATATATATATATATATATATATATATATATATATATATATATAACAAAAAAAGCATTAATAAAAACATCCTTTAAACATTACTGACATAGTCAACCCAATTATTTATTAATTTGGCATTAAGTTTATGGAATAACTTAATAATTTACATATAAAATAAAAAAAAAAAATTTATCCAAGTAATTATTTTTGACTGCTCCGTTGATTTAAAAAAAAATGTCCAGTTAATTCACAACTTCAAAGACTTTTTGACACGATAAACTCAATTTAACTTTTGTATTATTTTCTAAATGTCGAAAACAGCTTCAATTCTCTTCGGGGTGTTCATTACTCGTAATTACTGTATTTGGTTATATTCCGATTTTTATTATTCGTATTATTATTATTTATTATTTGTATTGTCCGCCTCCGTAGTGTAATGGTCAGCACGCTCGGCTGCCGTTCTGGAGGTCCCGGGTTCGATTCCCAAGGGGGGTAAAATAAATATAAGTGATTTTTTAACAGTAATATTTATTCAATATTACCATGGACTGGTACCTGAAGTGGAGGGCTGATCACTTTTCCTTCATGTGTAAACGATCAAAATAACACTGCGTTTATATAACACAGTGCCCTATGCACCATTGGGGTGCGGATAAGGGTTTTATTATTGTTATTGTTATTTGTATTAAGTAACGTAATGTAACACAAGCTATTTCTATTAAATGACCTTCGTATTATTAATGAACAAGTTATGATTGTGAAGCTAAACCTCGATGGGTAGTAAGCTGTGTCAATGCCCAAACTTCCATATGCTTTTTCATCTATGTTGATATATCAACAAAAAATATTTTTTAGATTTAAAAGAGTTTTTCAATGGACCTAAAATTTGTCTCTACTCGTCACAAGATGTACTATATTTTTGATGATTAAAAAGTATTAGTCCTCAAAAACACACAGAAGAATATATTAATACATAAGTTTTCGATTTCCTTCAAACGCAAAATAAAGTAAAGATTTTTTTGCAATTGGTCTGGGTGTTTGTGTTTTATTTTCACATTTACCTTCCCTATCATTACTATCCTACCCGGAGACAAACTTCTAAATGTAGAGGTTATTTTGCAGGTTATTCATTTAAACATGTTGCATACATATTCACATTCAAACCCTTAT
>NW_028280868.1:2222500-2337500 GCF_059751285.1 Brachycentrus maculatus | reverse complement strand
AGTCCTGGTACTAGACCATATACTCCTACATATATGGAAATGAAGCATAAAGGTAGCACAAGAAGGATGAAAGTAAACATAATGCAGTCGCAATGCCATCTATCAAACGAATGTGCAACAAAACGATGCATGATAGATGTTCGAATGGTGAAATAAGGAAAAATGCATGGCACAGATAGCATCATCCATAAAGTTAAGAGAGATGAGTAATGATGTGTTAAGATGGTTTGGACATGTGGATCGAAAGAGTGAGGAAAGAAGAGTAAAATATATTTATGAGGCAAATGTAGCTGGAAATAGGGCAGATGAAGACCGATGAAAACTTGGCATTATCAAGTATTTAAAATATTATGCGTGGTCAGATCAGCAATCGGAATAATTGGCAAATATGTATGGGGAGGTGCATAAACATAGAAAAGGATTCTTTGCAAAGACAGAGTGGTGTGGCGTTCTATTCTCGTGATAGTAAGTTAGGTAGAAAACAATAGAGGTTATTGATCAAGATATCATAATAATCACGCTTAGGATATATTATACCAACGCATATAATACATACATTTAGTTAATCGGCTATAAAGATAAAAATATTAATTTTTACTTCCGGTACAAGTGTTGATCCTATTTCTTGGAATTAAATAACTCAATTGAATTATCTATCACGCATATAACGTTAATCCGATAATACACTTTACTAACGTATATCGCTTACGATGTTATTATTATTTTTTATTATCATCTCATCCGTAGCAGGTAGCTGATAGTATTGTTGTATAGTTTATAACATATACATGCGTCAGGCAAGTAGTTGAAATATTACATAAGAAAGCAAACTGTATTTATGATTGTAATATTTATTTATTTATTTAAATATGGTCAAAACTTTTTATACCATATATAGCTGTTTGCAACCAGAGGGTAGATAGCGCTTTAACATTAAAAAAACATAAATTACAAATTCATGATAATGAAGGCGAAGGAAAATGGTGTTTATGGAAGAGGGAAAAACAAGGGAGTTTGATGGACAGTTAGGAATCTAATGATAGATAGTAATGTCTCAGACGTTTCTTAAAAGTTATTAGAGAAGGTGCATTTTTTAGAAAGAGAGGTAATTTATTCCATAGTCTGGTCGCTTGGACAGAGAAGGAATTACTGAAGAATGATGTGTTATGGCGAGGGATAGAAAGTGTTCATGTCCATGATCTGAGAGGTATATAAAGTTTTCAGCAAGAGATTTAGGTGCATTGGGGTTGTAAAGAATATTTTAAAGTAGTGTGACAGATTGAAGATTTATGCGCTGGTTGAAGTGAAGCCATTTCAGTTCCATGCGAGAAGGAAAAAAAAATATATGTAAGAAAAAAACTAATCGACAACGAACGAATAGTTTGTATATGTTACGGCCAGTGCAAATAATTAGGCGTGATTTGAAATTTCATTAATTGATTCGGCAGTCGCCTTGTGATGATATCTTTCCAATTAAATTTAAAAAGCAACCATTTAATAGATAACAATCACACATATCGCTCACTCCTTTCAAGAACGTCATAAATCAAAAATCGTAAATTTTCAGTTATGCATGTTTTCAGAATGCCTAGAAAATGTACTATACCCCAGAAAAAGAATCATATTTTCAACTTAATATTTACCCGCTACAGGGCAGGAAATGTGTTTTTTCATTTTGAAGAAAAGGTATTGTTTAATTATTTTTTTAAATAAACTAAATATTTTTCAAATGGAGAAAAAACCTTCAGGTTTTACCTAAAAATATCTGTTGCTCAGAAAAAAGTTCAATAAGTGGCTTAATATTTATTTTTAATACATTGTGTTTTATTTTTAAACTTTAAAAATGTTTTCCTGAAAAATCAAGTTTTTTGATTTATGACGTTCTTGAAAGGAGTGAGCGATATAACAACAATAACTTAGAAATCTTAAAAATTGTTTCGAAAAGTCATAAACTGCAACGTATTGAAACAATTGAACTTCATAAAAATTAAAATAATAAAAACCGCATAATTACCAACATTACAATGACTAAAGCTTCTCCCTTGTGGTCCATGTTCTACTGATAAAAAAAGACTCCTACCCCCTCTTCATCCTTCAACGTCCCAAAAAGAGAACTCAAAAATGTAGACTTAGCTTCAAATATGGCGTTTGAAAACGAGGAATGCATTGAAATACGTTTTACAAAAGATTTAATGAAATATAATTGTATTTACCAAGTGAAATTTAATTAAAAAATGTAATTTTAAATGCAATAATATGTGACATAGTAATAAATTATGTGGAAAATGTTACATTCCCCGGGCATAATTTGCAATGCTGGAAATCTAGTGGGCAAATTAAGAATATTTTGAATCACTTCCATATATGATAAATTATAATAATAAAATAATAAAACCCTTTTCCGCACCCCAATGGTGCATAGGGCACTGCGTCATATAACGCAGTGTTATCTTGATCGTTTACACATGAAGGAAAGGTGATCAGCCCTCCGCTTCAGGAACCAGTTCAGAGTAATATTGAATAAATATAACAGTGAAAAAATCACAAATATTTATTTCAACCCCCCTGGGAATCGAACCCGGGACCTCCAGAACGGTAGCCGAGCGTGCTGACCATTACACTACGGAGGCAGACACGATAAATTATATCTTAACAAATTAATACATCTAAAAAACTAACACAAAAAACAGTTAGCGTAGATAAGGTTACGTTAAATTAGGTTATGTTTGTTTGTCTAATTGCTTTCAATAATTGTCTTTCAAATTTTCTTCAATTATGTCCCCATAGACATAAAAGCTGTATTTATAATGAACGGCCAATATAAAAAATTGTCCTAAGCAAATAAAAAATTACTACATTTATGTGATCAACACTATGAATACTATCCTTGAATAATCAATTTGCTCTTAACATATACAGGCATTAAAGTAAACGCAGTATTACCCTTTTAAAGGCACCCTTATCGAGGTCGAAGAGGTCGATACGCAAGGAGATACGGTTGGGAAAGGAAATATGTCTACCGATCGGTATTATCATTGACCGGTCGGTAGTATTAATTGCTTAGCAGAACAACCTTATATACCGAAACCGGGCATAGTTATCGGGAACAAAGAGATGAATTACATCCAGTACTATTTATCGATTTAGCATTTACTTTGTGCAATGACGTGTTTATTAAAAAAAACAGTTGTGATAAACCACTTATAGTTTTATCTCATTTTACAAGACTGGTTTCGAAGACGACAGATATTTTGAACGACATAATATGATTAACAAAAATAATGGTCAAAAAATATTCAGATATACTGGTATGAAGAGATGGGTGCGGTAATATAGTAAAAGGGGAGGGGGTTAAGGGCCGACACTTGTTTAGTGAGAACATAGACAATAATGATGATGACTTTTGGAAAAACAAATAATTAATTAAAGTGGGATCAGAATTAAAAAATTCATGTCCCTTCAAATTTTCTAATTTTTCTCAGTTACGTAGAAAGGTCAAGTCATGAGCACAAAGACTGATTGGTGTGGCGTTCTATTCACTCTGGCTACCCTTGCTGGGAAGCAGCTTGATGGTAAGTTAGTTAGATGTATAGTTATTTTAGATTAATGGGAAATTTACAATAATAAATTGATATTTGTGAACAATATTTTGAGTGTGTCCAAATACTTGTTCACAAAATTGGATTATCTCCAATTACAGGAGTTTAAAAAAGTTGATATTTGTGATTCAAATATTTCAAAAAGTTCTTTTGTTTGAAAGGTTCAATGCATGAAAATTAAATTGCAATGGTATTGAAAAAACCTACCTTATTTAAAGTCTTTGAACTCGTAAAAGGTAAATTGTCGGGTGAATGATCCACGGTAAAGTTTACGCCTGAACTTAACATGGACGAAAACAATAAATATTATGTATATTCAGACAGACAACCGTCAAAAAGATATAAAAATGATTGCGAGGGCTGAGGATTTACTTAATGTCCTTACTTAGACGGATTGCCTCGAACAGAAATTCAGTCAAAGTCAAACTTATACGTATAGTAGTAACAAAAATGACAGTGAATTTTCAGTACCTAGACAAAGTTAGTATTATAAGATCTGCTATTTTTATATTTAATGCGTTAACTTTTCAAGTTATTTTTTGACATCTCATCAAAGATGAAGAAGAATATGGAAGTCTGGGCATTTACGGGGCTGACGACCGTCATAGGCTGGTTTAAGTGATCACTTTACACACGTGTAACATTCACCAATTCTACCCATTATTGACAACCACACTACTCAAATTCACTACTCCTGTAATTGGAGATAATCCAGATTTTGTGAAAAAGTATTTGGACACACTCAAAATGTTGTAATTTTTCAAGTATTGACATTAAGACAATAGAAACAAAATAAAAAGTTTAATAATACACATCGCTCACTCCTTTCAACAACGTCATATATAAAAAATCTTAAATTTTCAGTTGTGCATGTTATCGGAATGCCCAGAAAATGTACTATATCCCAACAAAAGAGGCATATTTTAACTTAATATTTACCCACTACAGGGCAGAAAGTGTTGTTTTTGCATTTTGAAGAAAACGTATTGTTTTTTTTTTTTAATAAACTAAATATTTTTCAAATGGAGAGAAAACATTCAAGTTTTATCTAAAAAGATCTGTTGTACAGTAAAAAGTTCAATAAGTGGCTTGTATTTATTTTTAATACATAGTATTATATTTTTAAACTTTTAAAACGATCTCCTGAAAAATGACGTTGTTGAAAGGAGTGAGCGACATGATCCACATAATTTTGTTATATTTATATTATAAATGACTCAACTCGATTTGCAATGTCTTTCATTTTTTTATATGAAAGAAGATTGAAGTCTGGGCATCCCAGGGCTTCGAACTGGCATTTGGCTGGCTTAAGCGATCACTTTATACACTTGTGTAACGTTCATCATTCTTCCCATTATTGAACTTCTATGCGGCATTAATTCTTTGAAACCTGTACAAATGAAATGGTTCCGTTTACTTTCCTTATGCTGTTACAATTTTCGATAGATTTGGAAGGATAACTGATTGTGGCGCCATCAGTTGAGAAATTTGTGAAGTATTTAATTAGTTTGAACATATCATTCGTAGGGTGAATAATATGATAAATAATATTTTTTACATATTTAATCTTTTATTCTAAACATTGAGGTAGCGTTTTTAAAGTGTACAATCCTTTTAGGTTCATTAGGACATTATTAATCATTAATGTGTGGTGTGCTTAAGAAAAATCAAGAGATTTTTGCAGTTTTCTTCATGTCCAAAAGATAATTGTATTAATATTTACATAAATCCTAAACCAAGCACTGGAAAATGAATCCTTATCACTAGCACCAATTCTACCCGCGAAAAGCGACCCCTAGTGAATCTAATATGTAAATTTTAATGAGTGAATAGGTAGCAAAATCAATAACGCGCATCAGAGACCATAAAAGCGCTTAAACAGCATAGGACAGCATGCGACGTTCGGGAAACAATAATACTATGTGTGTCTGCTGCATATAACCGTCAAGGGATTATAGTTGCGGTTTTTAAACATATACCAACAGAGGCGACACGAGACTTCCATATTTACTTCATAAGAAATATCTTACTTTCTTTTCGAGATTACTAAATAAATTTTAAGTTAAATTCGTTAAATATTTATTTATTAAATGTGAAAATTTAACACTGATTTTTTGAGTCATATTGTTAAAAAAAGCATAAAAATAAATTTGTAACAATTGTTTAGCCTTGTTATAGCATTTTCAAACGAATAAAATTCATAACAAAACAATTATTTTCACCCTCATATTTATTTAATATCACCCTGGAATGGTACAAGAAGCGCAAAAATGATCACATTGTCTTACTGCAAAACTGCGTCCATACGATGCAGTGCCCTATACACCATTGGGTGCGGATAGGGGTAAGAATAATAAGAAAATAAAAAATATGTAAGATATAACAGAGGAATGTAAGGCCGAAGTAGAGATGATTGAAAATATAAAGGAGAGTTCTTTGAGGTTGTTTGGACATATGGAGCGAATGAACGACGAGAAAACGACTGAAAAAGAATATTTTGTGAATGTGAGTGAGAGAACAGAACGAGAGCGGCTGAAAAAGACTCGGCACGATCAAATCCATCATAACCTAAAATCTGGTAGTGTCAAAAGTCTGCGTAATCGGGGGGCAGGTATGACTAGATGTGTGGACGTGAGGGAAGCTAGGAGTGTATGTCAGGACAGAAGAGTATTGTGTTTCATCCTCTCTGCCTACTCCTGCAAGGAAACGTCGTGATGGTATGACTATGGTAGTAGTAGAAGTAATTGTTAGGGAGAAAGTGATTTATTTTAGGAAAATTATTTAATCAATCCGTTAGCTTTTTTTAACATAATTTTGTGGCAGTATATTTTCAATGCTGGGAAAAATCGCTGAATTTCACGTCATTTAGTGGACCTGTTGCAATTACATAATTTAAAGGCTCAAAGATTTGAGTTATCGGGACACTTCCTGCCATATTTTATGCTGATATTGTCACGCTTGGCTGGAACTAGGCTCGATCATTCTGTCAATTTGTTACAGGGGGTTGGTAGATGGCGGTAGGGGGGATGGAAGGGTGAGGGGGGGGGGAGTAGGGGCGCTCCCGAGGGTGACAGCTGTCAAATCTGCATGACGCAGCCTGCGAATGGCGGGAAAGCTACGACTCACTATAGGTTCAATGAAAAATGGGACACTAATATACCATAATTAAAAATCTATATGTGTAAACAATTTGACTAACTGTCACGCCGCATCGTTACAGGGATAGGCAGAGATAATAGAACGCTACATCAATCTGTCTTTCCAAACAATCTTTGCAACTTCCACATTACTACATATTTTCATACATACTCCATTGTGCGTAATTTGTAATTTAATGTTTGCATCAAACTTAATTACAAATTATTGTACAGTGATGTGCCTTCATTAGATTTTTCCGTACTGGGGAACATTTTACAATACTTATATGTTTATAAAATTGTATGAAAAATAAATTGCTTATGACATGTAATCGATTATATTTCAGATCTACCTACATATCTCCACTATCCATTATTTGGCAGTATATCTATAAGTTTCTGGTAGCTCAATATATATATATATATATATATATATATATATATATATATATATATATATATATATATATATATATATATATATATATATATATATACAAATGTTACATAACCTAACATGAGATAACAATGATTTTTTTAAACTAACAATTTTATACCAACACTGTAAAATTCATTACAGGATACATATCTCTGAAAAACAAGATACAATATTATCTTGTTTTTTAGATTCGTCATCCGAATAATCTCACAAATGATGGCGTTTACGAAGGTAGAAGAGAACATGAATGGTTGCTGTGCTCCAGTTCGTGGAAATGGGTTACAAACATGCGTCAGCGAAAACCGAACGGTGGAAACAAAGCTTTTGTTGGGTTTATCATTAACGGCCCGAAAATGATTTTCGTTTTCGACAGATAAACAAAATGAATTATTTGCTCATCAAAACAGACGTTATCTTTTCACACCAGGCATCGGCGTGGTGTAGAGATTATGAAATAAATAAAATGTATTGTATTTCCAATGAAGACTCGGCATATTCAAAGATACCACTAGAAAAAGGGATTAAGATGTATTTTTCTTCCTACTTTTTATCGATTACATACAGAAGTAATGTTTTAACCATGTTGTTATATTTACTAAGATAATGAAAAATATGGAGGTCTGGGTCAAAGGCTGGTTTTAGTGATTGTTTTGTCACGTTCACCGTTCTACCCATTGACAACCATAGTACCTACCCAAAATGTGGAAGATATTTATCCTTCAATTGTCACCTTCTTTCACATACGAGTACTCGGCTTAGTACTTCATACCTGGTAGGCAGAGAAAATAGAAGGCCATACCAATCTGTCTTTGCAAACAATCAAGTATTTGTGTGAAATCACATACTATACACATATTTTCCTTGCAAAATCACACCCGCTTAGAGGTTAATGTGATAGTTCCGTTTATCTTTAGCCAAGTATCAAAATTTGTATGAATTGCAAATTAAAATGGAATTTGAATATCCACTAGAATTTAGTATTTAACAAGTACGAAGTTCCTCGTACGCAGTAGAATACCAGCCCTCATAGTAAAATACCGATTTTTGGGTTGTCTGTGTATTTCCGCCATCAAAGTAAGATGGCCCTTTTTGGGGCCTTTCTCCGAGATCGGTCGGTAACTGTTTCGAGTCTGAGATTATGAATACGTGGGTAAAGCCCCTTAAAAGGCTTTTATCATCGAGGGACCAGTAAGCTGTGAAGTTTCTGGACCGAGTTGAGATGTTATCTTTGGATATCTTGAGAAAGCACATTTAGTGGCCCTCGCTAGAGTTTCAACTTAACTTTTCACGGTTCTGCTGAGGTAAGAAGAAGTAACGTCAAAATATATTTAAGGGAAAATTATTGTCCAGGAAAAATGATACAATTTTTATTAGAAAGATATGAAAATAAACATAAGTATGTACATTTAATATGGTATTTAACAAAAAAAAACATGATTTTTCAGTTTCATAAAATATTGCCAGCGACCGTGCTTCGTCGTTACCAATATCATCGGACTAATGGATAAGTCAGTAAATATAATATTTTGAAAAACATAACTTATTAAAAACTCTTTCAAATAAATTTTAAACTAACTTTCAATCCTTACTTTATGTTTTTATATACATATTCTTATAACACAGTACGCGAATTCATTTCATATAATTTAAATTCATCAGAAATGTAATATTTAATAATAGTTTGTTTTGTACCTTATTTTGTACGTAATAGAAAAAATGTCTTCCCCCTCACTAGTATGATAACTTCAGTGATGAGAAAACTTAGTTGCTGATCAAATAACATTATCGGAAAATATTTGTTCGTCTCAGAAAAATATACATGAAATGCAATTTCACTGAAAATGGCAGTCAAAAACTAAAATAATATTTTGAGTGTCCACAAATCGTGTTGTAAAATTATGGGCTTAATTAATTTTATTTCTTGAATGTTTTCCCCAGATACTTTGTCATGCATTTTATAATATCTTTATAAAATTAATTAACTTTATTTTCACCACTTTTTTTTACTAATACAATTTACCAATACCTTGTTATCATGAAGGGTTTATTTTAAATAAAAATCATTAAAATACTACCACCAAAAACTTCCACACACTCACATACTATTTTTATATTATATTATTATAATATAATATAAAAATCGTAAATGTTATTTTTATTAAATAACAATAAAAATAACAATATGAATAAATAACATTTAGGATTTTAATGGAGTGTGTGGATGTTTTTGATGAGTGTATTTTAATGTTTTTGATATAATATAAAACCTAATGCTGACAAGGTATTGTCGAAACTGGTAGGTTAAATTGTATTAATGAAAAAAGTGGTGAAAACAAATTAATTTAATTTTACAGAGATATCAATTAATTTTAATTATTTAAAGGAATAACCCATCTATTTTAGATTAATACGAAGCGTTTATTTTAGATGCTTGTCTGCAGGTAGGATAGTTAGGATAGGGAAAGTAAATATGAAAAATACATCACAAACACCTTGACCTATTGAAAATAAATCTTTCTTGAATTCATTTTGCAATTGGTAGGAATCGAACCCGCGAAGCCAGTTTCGCAGTCGAGCGTCTATCCAACAACTCCACGTTGCCTGTCCACTTAAGAAATATTTAAATTGATCCCTCAAAATAGATGGAGAAGAATAAAAATTTCTCGGTATTTAAAGGGCTAAATCATTGTTTGGTTTGAGTGATCACTTTCCACACGTGTAACATTCACCGTTCTACTTATGTCTACAATGGTGGATGTTTCACGTCTATAGAGCGATCACCTAAACCAGTCTTTAACAGATCGTATGCCCTGTAAATTGGTAAATTCGTATGCCCTGTAAATGCCCTGTAAACCCAGACATTATCTTTGTTGAGAAATCAAAAATAAACTTATATATTATGTATTGTTGTAAAAGAAATATTCAATAAATTTACAGTCAACTTTTTTGAATATAGAAAATCGCATTAAAGGATAAAATCGCTGGTACGAATACACAAACTCAAAATAATAATGAGATCATTATTTCTGTTCATAATGATGACAAACGAAAACCGATTCTGATGTCATCCACTTGACGAATGATTAAAGTCATTATCGTTATATTTTGTTCCTCGAGTAAAGTCTAAATTTCCAATTTATTTTTAATGACCATTGAATTCCCTAATATTGTATCAATGAAAAGTGTTTTCAGAAATGTTTTACCAATATATTTTCATTGTATTGCAATATAATTTCAAATCCAAATTTCAGTTGGTAAAAGCTGCTATTCCTTGAAATTTATCGTGTGTTTTGACGCATTCTGCATAAATTTCAAACACCATTAAATACCTAAAAATATGATATTTACCAGGTAAAATTAATTTTTAAAATGCAAAGATAGTAACACAAAGTGACAATTTCTAAAGTATTTTTTCTCTATTCTTAAATTACAGGATATAAATAAAAAAAATTAAATCCATATATATATATATATATATATATATATATATATATATATATATATATATATATATATATATATATATATATATATATATATATATATATATATATATATATATATATATATATATATATATATATATATATATATATATATAAATATATTTTTTGACGAAAGGAGTATGGTATGAAGATTGCAGAGTATACGATCTGGCACTGGCTGACTTAAGTGATCACTTTATACCCTGCGCAACCTTTACCATTCAGACTATATTGAGCATCTGCTTTTACTACTGACCTTTATCCCCAATCAATAACGTAAAGACCACTACATCGAATTGAAACATGTTCAGTTGATCGTTGATTATTTGAAAGTAAATCAATCCTGCGCTTCAGGTTCTAATCCAGATTAATATTATCAGTATAAGCGTGTAAAAATTGTAATCGAACCTGGGGCGTCCAGCATGATTGCCAAATGTGTTAACTAATACACCATAGAGGCGGAGAAAATTGAACATCCATACTGGATTAATTACATTGTCTATATGTTGGAACGATCTCAAACAATAGGTACTTCATCTCTAGTTGAGACATGTTTGATATTGATAAATCATCCGTAGGGTGAATTATCCTGTATCTGATACCTAATGAGTACAAATACATATGTTTATAAATAATTTTTTTTTTATTACTTATTTCCTGAGCACTGGTCTTACAAAGCTTTGAATGTCTTTGTTAATTAGTTCGGCATGTTGTATTTTACGCATTAATAGCAAATTAAAGCTTTAATTCAGTGTTTGAAACCTTTTACTATAGTAACGAGTGTTCATCTGTTTACAGGCATGTAAAAGAACCAGCATTCACGCGATTTTGCCAAGTCCGAGTAATGTCGGGGATTCTGGAACACGTTTAATCTAGCCGGTCTAATAAATGATCCACGAAAAGGACTAATTGTTCCCAGCTCACTGGGAAAGAGATATTAATTTCCAAGATTGGGGGAGTGGTATTTAATGTTTGAGGCTGTAAGGGTAGAGCAGAGTTGAGTAAGCGATCTAGGGGTGGATTTGACAAATGGCGTGGTGAGTAGGACCGCGGCCGGACCCCTATGCTGGCCTCTGGGCTACAGCAAGTCGGTTTTGTAATGTTTAGTAAATCAGATTCATCACTTTTTAACGTAAAGTTTCAATAATTCGTTAACTTTTCTTTCTTAATTTTATCTATAACGTTTATCTCAGCCTTGCATTATTTTTTATCCACCATTTAAACATCTATCATATTATAGGTACATTGTTTTGTCGCATATTTGTCTAAAGGTTCGCATTTCGACCGAGTTCAGTCTTCTTTCATCATTCTTTTGCCAACTTCATCTTTCACCTCCATACATTGGGATTAGTACAACGAGCCTATTGTGCACAGTTAGTTTAGCGTGCACTGCTAGGGTTTTTGATTGCTACAACTGATTTCAGTGCCCCACTAAAATTCATTCTCTGTTTTATATCTAAATCAACCTTTCCATCCCTATCATGCAAAATTTTATGTTACCAAATACATTTGTATAATGAATTATCAAAAAGTTTAAGTTTTTAGACTGTTGAAAAATATTTACAAATTCTGTGTATATTTTTCCCTTGAAAAATATATTCTCACGTCAATTTTTCATAACACAAAATAATCTTATGTAAAGAACCCATGGGAAAGAATTTTGAAATACCTACAGTTTTATTACCGTACCTTATATTTTCCTAGCAATATTTTATAGCAGACACTCAGGATCTTCGCTATATTCCTAAACCCTTGATAAGCCACAGCAGAACATGTCTCCCGGAATCCTTAGGGAGCTTATAAGAACACTAAATTGAAGAAATACGAGAGGCGGCATGATCAAGAGAGACCAATAAATCACCAACAATTCAAACCACGTAATATTATTTCAAAATTTATTTTGTATGCTATGACTTTTAAAGGCGTCAGTTTTCAAAAATATTTTTTAATCATGTTTTATATATATTTTTTTAAAACATTTTTTTATAAGCCTTCTATCTTTTCCAAGTGACTTAAGCTCTTACGAACAAAATACAAAGTAACAATCTCCTTATCGTTCATCGTTCACTTGGTGAAATATCTTCATTGATGTAGCAGTCGGGTTGTGGTCCCGTGGTAAGTGTCGCGGACTCTTAAGTCAGAGTTTCTCGGTTCGAATCCACTCTACCGCAATTTGATATCTATTTCTTATAATGAGCCGCTTAGGCTCACAGAAATAGTATGAAATCGATATATTTTTGTAAATAATAAGAACCAAAATTTAAAAAAGTCACTTTGTGGTAAAATGTATATATTTTTAATTTATGTTCAACTTAGTAAATACCATTTTTTTTTAAATCTATTGTGATATCATATTTAAATACCGTATGTGAAGCTGATTCTAATTTCAAGGACACAACTCTAAAATTTTGAATAATCTTCATTTACGTTGTTTGAAAATGACGCAAAATGCATCGAAACACATATAACAATAGATTGTAAAAAATAGTGGTATGTACTCAGCAAAACTTGAATTATCAAACATCACTTAAAAACACTACTTGATGATTACCGGTTTCGGAATAATTATTCATCATCAGTCTACAGACTTAAGTAAAATTGCTACGGTCAAAGAGGCGAGGATTGTTTGCAAAGACAGATTGGTTAGGCGTTCTATTCCTCAGCCTGTCCCTATGGTAAGCGGCGTGATGGTTAGTTAGTTATATATTAATTTGGAAGAAAAAATTACAATTAAATAAAATAATTTAGATGTTCGCATTATCTTTAATTATATTTGAAGTATATCGGATGATATTTGACCTGATTATCGTACCAGTACGTTGAGTACATTTTTATTATTAATTTCACAAATACTACAGGAGGATGTATTAATTTATTAGGATCAAAGAAATGTCGAAAAGCTACAAATTCGTGTTGAAAAATCGTATAAATTATTTCTGAATTTTTTATGTACATATAAATATGCCCTATCTGAGGGACATGATTTGTCTCAAAGATGATTTAAACTCAAAATATGTTCGAAATATAATCATTCGTTTGATATCCTCTTTTACAAGTCAAAAATTAAAGTATCAAAGAAATTTGTATTACATGGAAATGCTTTTGAAAATCCTTTAAAATCGCGTCGTATCATGTTTTTATTTCTTCCTTTTTATAAAAAAAACAACAACATACATATATTATAATTAACTTTAAATATATATATATATGATATGCGGAAATCTCAAGAGATTCGTATACATTAGTAATGGCTTGTTTAACGTATGTACATAAGATTGTACGAGTATGTAGTATAACCACGAGTACCCAAATAATTGCTACTGAACCGCTTTTCTAAAAAAAATATATATTGTGTTATTTTAAAAACAGTATTAAAAGCTGTTTACTTTGTGGCCAGCCATTAAAAAAATGTAAGTAACTGTTTTTAAAACCACTCATCGAGATTTTAGTCCATCGATTCGAGACAAACACGTCTCTTCGTCAGGACGATCAACATCCAAATAATACTACACGTCACTACTATAGCACTATCTATACTTAAAATTTTACAAAATATGACATTAATAAAAACGCACGTGATATTTTGTGTATTTGTAAGTATGTGAAGTATTGTTTGTAAGGTGGTACAGTGATTATCCTAATGAAGAGACAGGTTTATCTCAAAAACGGTATACTATAATCTTGTCGAGAACAAAGTTATTATTTTAAAAAAATTAAACACTTGTAATAAACCACTTAATGAGTTTTATTTTTATACACGACTAGTTTCGAAAACTTACAAATTTTTTCATCTACAGGTGAAAATGAAAACAAAATATATTTAGGGGTATATATAAAAGTTGATAGGGTAATATTGGAAATGTTGGAAAGGGGGGAGGGGGTTAAGGAACAAGATTTTTTTGTAAAAGAAAACATAGATAATAATGGCGACGTATTTTGACACAGTATGTGTTAATTAACGTATTTCTACTTTCTTTTCGATTTTTTTCCCCAAATATACTGTCTCACAGTCGCATTCTGAAGTTGTACCGTCTTTGCAAAGTATGAATCCTAATTAAAGTCGTCTACAGTCCTCTCAGAAGGTTAAATCCTGGGACTTCTTTGTAAGGCAGAGTAACCAATTTGTGATTATTCACACCGTTGAATTAATTAAACCAAATTGGTTCTCGAAATTCACCTTTTACAGTTGAAATTAATATGAAAGGTATCGAAACTTTGAAATTATTTACGATAAATATCGAAGGATTTAATCCGATAGGAAGGCGATAAATCTTGAACATCTTAATTAATCAATCTTTCTGTGAAAAGAGTAAACTTTTCCACGAGTTTAGAAGTATGAACTTTACGTAGAAGGCTTCGATTAAGTTCAACATTGAAAATAAGTATAAAATTGTGAAATTGTTTGATAACCACGCGAGAGTTCTTAACAAGCTTTGAATAATCTTTAGGAATGGTCTTTATAATTTACATACATTTACAATATTTCAAGGTATTTTATTATATTATGTTATAAGTATATAATATAAACTTTAAAGCTAAATTGTTCGAAATCTTATAAACCTAAAAGGGTAATTCTTTTCCCTGTCCTTTCCTTTTCTTCTTTTCCTATAACTGTCATCTCCTTTTCTCTTTATCCCATCCTTGTCTCATGTCTCTTCTAATATATAGACTTTTCTTATGCATAGATGTGAAGAACTGTCATTGGTACTGATGATTTTTTTATTATTCTGATTTATCATTTATTGTAACTGTTGTTTTTCCTTCCAATAAAAAAAAAAATAAAAAAAATTAACCTTGTTTGTCTACACAAAAAAGAATCCCTCAAAAAGACCTATTTGTTTTCCTTTGTAATGAAGTATTTAGCGCGTTAAACTTCTTAGAGGTCTCTGGTTCGATTCCTATGGTGGTAAAAATAAAAGTGATATTTTAAGTGATTCTCAGCGTTTATGGTTGAGTTGACCAGTGTGAATAAATGCTTTACATATTTTCCTCGATAGAGGAGGTAACCGAGCTTTAGAATCCACGTACTCAATTGAATTCGTCACGATCACTAATCATATCTGACCTTGGCGATATGAAGGTCATGTTGTTTGCTCTGTGACACTTGATGACCATGTCATCCGATACTCCACACGTCGGTGGTCACGGACAGAGCGTGAAATGTCGCTAATTAGGTCGCCAGCGCTAACGACTTCGTGGAATAGTCAGTTCTAGGTTAATTGTTGGAAATACTAGACTAACAAGAGCGACTTCCGGAAAATTAACGGAATTTCCTAGCAGTCGAGTGGGAAAAAAAACGAGAGAAATGCTTGCACTAATTTGCACGTATTGCGCCATGCTCGGATAAAAACGTATGCCGATAGAAAACGATACGAGGCAAATAACTAATAAAAGTTCGAGTGGACAGAGTTTAAAAGATGTACACAATATTTTGAGGGTGATAAACTGATCAAAATGATAGTTTAAAATAATTAACTTTATTTTTAATTTCTATTATATTCTTGCCAGCGTTCTTTTATTATAACCTAAAATAAAATGTTTACCCACACACAGGCTATGCCTTTGTGGGATCTTTTTTTTGTATTAATATATTTTTTTATGTAGGTACTTGAAATTAAAATATATTGTGAAATGCAAGAAAAGAATCTAAAATAAAGAGAAAAAACACTCTCCTTATCATTCATCGATCACTTTGTGTAAAACCACTTTAAAAAACATTAATTCATGACTAACGGTTTCGGAATAATCATTCCATCATCAGGTCATTAAAATAAAATTATTACGGTCTGAGGTTTAAAATTTTTTTTTTGAATGAGAGAAAGAAGACAAATGGGAATATTGAATGGACTTTAAGTTGAATTTAGTTGGTTACTTATAATGGATAAGTCTTTATTAATTGCTTTACAAAATAGTGTTTATAAACGTGGTATTACACAATGTGAACGATATATGATAAGGAGAGTGTTATATTACCGTACCACAATGTTAACAATGGCTTAAATTTACAAAATATATAAAAAAAATATAGGTTCACATCTCTTGTGCCTTATCATTTAAATAAAAATTCAGTCTTAGATCCAAATAGGAGTGCTGGACTGATCACCTTGAATTCATATTATTGACGATAAACCTAAGGGCGCTTTGATACTGTGCTCGACAGACCAACGATTGTCGACAGCTTTTCTACTGCAATGGCACGGCCATCTATTGAACGTAACAGCAACACAAACGAGATTATTTACGGCAAAAAACGTGCTTCTTAGCAGCTGTTGTCTTGTCAGTTAGAATTTTCAACAGTATAGTAGTTAATGGCATTGTTATTTCATAGATTTTGAACGTTTAAATTGCTTCTAGATTATTGTCATTTTATACATTTTAAAAATGTGTGCTTTCTGAGCCACAAATGGTCGGGTATAGTTTTTTTTTATAAATAATTATATCAATTACAATATAAACTAATATTAATTATACATATAGGTTTGTATGATAAAAGCTAATATTTCAATGCTTTTACGTTTTCAAAATTAAATTATGTTCCAGAATACTATAATTGTAATAGAGATGAAATTATAATTGATGTTGAAACCAAACGTTGTTGTGAAAGCTAATTAATTAGCCCATTTTGAACGTTAGTTTTGTTAGTCTTCGAAAGAAAATAGGGCGTTCACTATTGCGCAGTGATAAAATAATATTATATTTATCGGGGAAAATTTTCAAATTGTTTTTTTTTTTGCGTATGTAAACAACGAAGTTTATAATTTGGGCTTAGTCTTTTCGAAAAATTTTAAATAAATTAAATCGTAAGTCGTAGGATTTTTAATAACAGTAATAATCATTTTGGATAATGTATTAAGCGCCATTTTCGTAAAATACTACCTCAAGGGCGCTAACACAGACGTGAATTGTGATATGGAAACGATGATGATATTTAAAGAAAAGGTTAAAAAAACGTCATCAATCGGGGTGGTAGAAAGTAGACTTTTTTTTTATTTGAAGTAAACACTTATCACAGTATTTTTATTTTATTTATTGTTTCGGCATTAGCTTTGTGGTAAGACATTTTGAGATTAGAATTAAAGAAAATTATAGCGGTCTTGTTAGTAATTATTTTTCGGAATTTGCAAATCATATAATTGATAATAATCACTTATTTCACTCTCATAAATTAAAATTATTACACCTTGTTCCATATAAAGGTCAAATTATGAATTATCTTAAAAATTTAGAAATACAAAAAAACCTGAATTCTAATAATAATTTATTAAATAATATATTGTTTCAAAATTCTTCGCCATTGCTTTCCATTTTTCCTTTGTTTTCAAACTCCGTTCCTTGACTAACCCCTTCCCCTTACTTTCCCCTCTCCTTATTTATAGAACAATTTTATATTTTATATTTTAGTTATTATACAGACCTGAATGATGGAAGTTTAACTTCTGAAACATGTAGTCTATAATAAAACTCAAGTGGTAAAAAACGAAATGTTTTCTTTAATCATTACAGTATTTTTATATTTGCAAAAAAATACAGACCCATGACTTTTTAAAAAAAAAATAGTATTTCAAAATAATATCAAAATAATAAGTACAAATAAGTTATGGTAAGGGGTTTTTGTATGCTTTCATTTAATTTAATTATAGAAATGGATCTTTGTTTGTAAATTTGAACAATGAAATAAACGTGAAAAAAAAAACCATTTACATTCTTCATATTTTAAAAAATAAACTTATTGCATCGATATCAGTTTGTATTTTCACCAGTTGTTCTCGAAACTAGTCGTGTTTATATAATCAACTCAAAAGTGGTCTTAATCATGTGTTAAATTTTTATGTTTACGAAATAATCTAATTGTTGGCACAAATAAATAAATAATGTTCAAACTGAACATGTTTTATACATGCGTAGATAATCGTACAATCCAGAAGAAAAGTGACGTGTGCTTTTTTGTAAACAAGCTCAGTCGAAGCTAACCGGCATTGTTATGGTTTTCACTCGAATTTTGCACAGCGAAAAAAAGTAGACGGAAACGTAATTAAACGCCGCGACGCGAACTTGGATGCTTATTATAAATACAAACAGTCAGCCAATAGCGACGGCGCCTTGCGAAACTCAGTTGCCCGTCGGCAAAAACTATATTTAGGCCACTTTAGTTATTATAAAACAAAACGCGGAGAAAAAATAAAAAATGCCGATACACCCGCCCCGCGTATCGCCGAATACTGCGCCACTTTCGATTCGGGGGAAATACTGACCTCGCGTTGGCGCACTGCTCGGATAACCCTTAGAGCTTTCAAATTTCCGAGCTTTCAGTTTGTCAGTACACGCCGGGCCGAGAGGTCGTCACTTCGCTCGCGATTTTAATTTCGCGCGAATCGTCAAATCGTCGGTTGACATTTCGAAGCTTTTCTACATATTTTCGTTTGTTTGTTTACGGAAAATCGAGTGCTCTATCGGGAACATGATTTAGTGGTGTGAATGTTTAATTTTACCTGTCAATATTTGTGAGTGAGTTTACGTTTATTTACCGTTCGTGTAAAGATCCATTATCCGCAGTTACAAGGAAAACAATAGTATAAATTTGAAACTGGACTTATTTTGAATCGAGGTATGTATGATAATTTTTTTTTATATGTATAATATATATATATATATATATATATATATATATATATATATATATATATATATATATATATATATATATATATATATATATATATATAAATATATATGTAAATATATACATATATTAATATATATATATATATATATATATATATATATATATATATATATATATATATATATATATATATATATATATATATATATTTATATATATTATGTTTATTATTATTTTGTAAATTTTATGTATCTATGTGCTTTGTGAAAATGACTTGAAAATGACCACATGAAATGTATTCAAAAATTGGTAATTAAAAAACCTATACCTACAACATTTACATGTTCTATATACTTGTAATAAATTAACTTAACAGATATTTCAATTGCAGTATTTAAAAATGAATTTTACATAAATTAAACGAAATCGCTATGAAATATGTTAAAAAAAAAAAAAAAAAAAACACTCCAGTAAAATAAATTAAAATCAATATTTATCGTAATATGCCAAAAAATAAGTATGTATTTTTACAAGGTTAGCTAATTTAAAACGAGTGCCATTTTTAACGCTACGAATATCAGTATAAGAAGAAAATTCAAGCGGCATACTAATTTATCATCGTTTGGCCCTTGACCCATATCTGTATGAGTATACAGAATCCCTTAGAGATAACGCAAAAAATAGTTGTAAGGTCATGCGATGAATGTAGTCTACCCTTGACCGACGAATAATAACGCAACACGCAACAGTTACGGTAACCAAGATATAACGTACGTGGACTCTTCTCGTTCTGGGCGAGACGTTACTTCGTCTTTCCTCTAAGGTCAAACATCAACGCTGGGTCACTCTGATAGCGCTCAATGCATGCAGAAATTTGATTAAGAAATGACGTACTTGATATCCATAATGAATTATGTTTGTTACTTTCTGATAATACGACATGTGACGTTTAATATTAACGTAAGTAATTTTTATTTTAAACTTTACTTGGTAAATCCCACTTCTTTTAAAAATCTATTGTGATACGTATTTCGATGCATCCCTCATCATTTTTAAGCACCATATGTGAAGCGAAGTCTAAGAAGAGTTGTGTCCTTGGGATGTTGAAGGATTAAAAAGGTGTAGGAGCTGTTTCTTTATTTACTTATCCTTTTTTTTATCAGTTGGAACATAGAGAAAAGAAAATAAGCTTTTATGTTTGTCAAATTGTTCATTATAGGTTTATTATTATGTATATTTTTAAAAATGTCTATTTATTCAGTATGCTAAAGTTTGACGTTTCGTATTATTAATTTAAAGGATATCTAATTTATTGTTGTTTTATATGTAATCATTATCTATTTCATGTTTAGCGATCTTTATATCCATCATATAAATGTGATCTCTCGAACGAATGTGCAGAGATCACATTTATTGTAATTTTCACACGTTCAAATGAATTTTTTATTTTACTTTAAACATTAACGGAATTTTTTAACGGATCTTTATATCCATCATTTAAATGTGATCTGTGGGTTGAATATGTAGAAATCACATTTATAATTATTTTCACATGTCACACGTTCAAATGAATTTTTATTTTACTTAAAACATTAACGGCATTGGTGCGAGAAAGTTTCGGTTTTTAAAATACTGTTATGCACAAATTTCAATATTAAATCAAATAATAATTGAGAGTACGTTATTCGTTTTAAAAATGTGATATAACACTGAATTGAACATTTGTTTACATAAACATATGTACTTTATTATCGTCAGAACCATTGAATTTATAAAAACATGTGCGTAACACATTTTTAACAATCGCAGTGTGTAAATTTATATCACGAGGAAATAAATTTGCAACGAAAACAATACCAGATGTTTGCTTGCAAATCCATTGACTTTTATATGAATACTACACACGGGGTTTTAAATGGTCGACATGATGGTTTACATAAGCAAGGTGACTGGTATTCTGGTACTACTACTACCGACCCTTATCCGCACCCAATGATGCGTAAGACACTGTATTTGATTGATGCAATATTAATATTGCTTGTAATACGAAACCAGTTAATCAGTCTTACGTTTCAGGTACCAGTCCATGGTAATATTAAATAAGTATTACATAAAACTACACTTTTCTTTATTTTTAATTTCTTTTATCCCATTAGAAATAAAATCCGGGACCTCCTTCATGGTAGCAAAATGTGTTAACCACTATACTATACTAAACTAATATACTAATTCAGACAAACGCAATAAAAGTTTTTTTTATTATTTTTTTTATTAACCTGAATGTAAATAAATAAAAAGTAAACTGTTTATGGTACCTGAAACGGAGGGCTGATCAGCTTTCATTTAGTTAATTTGTTAAAATTTATATTTACACATATATATATATATACATATATATATATATATATATATATATATATATATATATATATATATATATATATATATATATATATATATATATATATATATATATATATATATATATATATATATATATATATATATATATATATATATATATATATATATATATATATATATATATATATATATATATATATATATATATATATATATATATATATATATATATATATATATATATATATATATATATATATATATATATATATATATATATATATATATATATATATATATATATATCAATATAAATATATACATATATATATATATATATATATATATATATATATATATATATATATATATATATATATATATATACACCATTTGAAAATGTGATTTAAAAAACAGGAGCATTTTATTGAGCATTGCACTGCGAATACGTCTACTCTAGACGATAACTTGTGAGCTACAAATGGAATCATATTTTCTTATGCTGTACGGAGAGTGTGGAAGTTTTTGGCATCGTAAGAAAGGATAATTAACTATAACCTTACTTCGAGTATTTAAATGTTTTAAAATTAGTATATAAACCCTGATGATGACAAGGTTCTTGTCGAAACCGGTCGGAAAAAGTGTACCAATAAAAAATGGTTAAAATAAAGTTGTTTTATTTTATAAAGTTTTTAAATTGTGCCACAAAGTATCTGAGAAAGACATTCATGAAAAAAAACCTTCCTAGTTAGATTAAATAGACAAAATATGTAATATGAACTCCTTTATGCATATACAATACGCAGGTCACCTCGCAAAGTGCATTCTCTGTCACTTCATATTGCATTCCGCTCTATGAAACTTAATAGCAACTTTAGCTCCAGTTCTCCCTAGGGGGTGAGTTGAGAGCTAAAAGGACTTCCCGGAGCAAAAAACAAACACACCTCGCATAATAATTCTTATACCTACAATGATTTATAAAGCTGCCAATAGCAATATTACAAAGCTTGAATATTTTGCGTTCAGTGTTTTGTTAAAATTAAAAGATTTTTTTCAGTACATATATACATACATACGTAGATTTTTATTTTTTTTTAACAATTTAAGCCATTTTTAGGAAATTGGTTACAAAACCGATATTTCTAAGATTATTTTTCTTCCAATAATTCTTCTTAGCCTCCTTCTACATATATCTACAGCCAAAAGTGTTACTTTTACAATGTTATTTTTATCGCTAATAAATTAAATGCGAGATGATCAGTCTTGCACTTCAGGTGATATAAGAAATAAATATTACAGTAAAAAGCACTATATTTAAATATACTTTTACCACGGTAGGCAAATGCGCTAACCATTTAACTATGGAGGTGACAAAATAAAATTGATAGTCATAATTTTGATGTAAAAACTACATTTTTATTATTTTGTTTTCAATAACATCACCCTTTTATTTCCAAAAGTATTTATTCCTTTTTCGATACTTATTTTAAGGTGTATTATCGATTACAATTTTATTTAAGAGAAACATATAATTTTTTATCAATTGTTTGATAGTTGCTTTGAGATAATACAAATTTTTAATTTATTATTAGATTAAAACCAATATTTTTAGCTTTTCCACTTTTTTATTTGACCAGCGACCGGGTTTCATCGTTACCGACATCATCAGACTGGACCAGTCTGATGATGTCGGTAACGACGAAACCCGGTCGCTGGTCAAATAAAAAAGTGGAAAAGCTAAAAATATTGGTTTTAATCTAATAATAAATTAAAAATGCAATTCCATCACGAAGTGTCAGTGGATAATATAAATCTATTATAATACAAATTAATTTTTAATTTAAGTTTTATTTAGCAAATAAAAGTTTTTCTAGTAATAGTAAAACTGATAACAAAAAAAATTGCTGAAAAATCAATCCCATTAAATTTCAACGATGACTCAGTTGGGAAACGAATGCTGGATCTCATGGGAAGCAGGTCCATATGTTAAGCAATGCTATAAATATTCCATAACATGAAGTGAATAATAAAATCTGAATCACTTAGTTACATACAGTCGTTTAAAAAATTGTAGGCGCCATACTTTTCAAAAATTGTTTAAAACAGTCATACTTTACGACTCTCATATGCGGAGATTGTTTATTATTGACTTAATAACTAAAATGTAAAATTATGAAAATATTTTTTATTTTTAATATCAAGAAGTCACACCCTGATAAACACCCGATTGAGTGTTGGCATTACATCCAACTGATATGAGCATTTTGACATCTCAATATAGATGAATAAGAATATGGGATTCTAAGTATTTCCAGGGTAAATGACCTGTCATAGGCTGAATTAAGTGATCAATTTATACAAGTGTAATATTCACTACATAACTTAAAAAATTAGAACTCTTTATATGGATATATTATATATCATAATAAATAAATCACAAGAATCTTTGTGTGTGAGTTTGCGGTGGTATCTGTGGTTGATTTGATCTACTCAAATCAAACATAGATACTGCCGTGAAATCCCGCATGGAGCAACTTGTAAATGATATAATATATAAATTTCCTTCATACATGAAATTTGAGTAGTGTGGTGGTCAATCATGGGTAGAATGATAAATGTCACACGCGTAAAGTTATCAATTAAACCTGCCTTTGACAAGTCGAAAGCCTTATACAAACACAGGCTTCTTTATTCTTTGTATGCAATTATCTTCTTTTTCATAATTGTAAGAATTAGTTTTTTAATCAAATAAATATGTACTTATGAAGATAAATATATAAATTTATTTTTTAAGCTCTTATCCAAACCCCAATGGTGCATAGGGCACTGCATTATTTACGCGCAGTGTTATCTTGATCGTTAACACATAAAGGAAAGGTAATAAGCCCTCCACTTCAGGTACCAGTCCAGGATAATATTGAATGAATATTAGAGTGAAAAAAAAACACTTTTATTTATTTGATCCCCCCTGAGAATCGAACCCAGGACCTCCAGAACGGTAACCGAGCGTGCTGAGCATTACACTACGGAGGCGGATAAAAATATAATTGAAATAAAAATACCTCTGGTAATAATTCCACCTCGCACAGCAAAACTACGTACAATTATTATTATATGGTATGGTAGTACGAAATTTCAGTAAAAATATTTTCGTTCGAATTGTTTGCGCGTTAAACAATATTTTCATAAAAAGGCATTCGTGAATGCATAACGCAGTGTATGCATCAGCACGCTCTGCGGCACAGGGGTGCAGTTCACTAGTGGCTGAAAAACTGAGGGGTGGAAAAGGGGTGAATTTCAGTTTTTCTCCCTTATTCTATTTTCATCCGCCCAGCGACAAAACAGTGCTTCGGCAAACGTTTTTATTTATTTTCAAAGGCTAATTAGACGCTAGTATGAATTCATTTAAAAACCATAATTTTCTTGATAAAATTTTAGGTGTGTTCAAATCTATATTAATAAATCTCGGTTTCTTCACTTAGAAAAGGTAATTTGGACACACTTTAAATATTGTAAATAAAATAATTGGTAATTATAAGCTGGATAAAATAAAATGAGATCATGTTTTCAGGCGTTTCCCAGTATGTAAAATAAACGAGTTAAAATCTTGCATACATCCCAATACAGGGGTCTTTTCTAAATAAGACTTTTCCAATCCAACCATAGATAGCTTTAGTGGACTTACATGTACAGTGTTAAGAAATTTGTGATATATGCCGGTGCTCCAAAAATTTGAGTTATGTGATTGTCAACCTTGGGTAGAATGGTTAATGTTTCATGAGTGTAAAGTGATCACTTTGACCACACTATGACTTCCATATTCAGCAGACTTTCATTTTTTTTCTTCATCAATGTTGAGATGTCAAAAATATAAATATCCTTTTATGAAATCCAAATAAAGTATATCGAAATAATCCATCAAGTTTCATTAGTATAAATTTGATTAATTTAAAAATGACCCATGACGTCAGTATTAGAAGCAAACGAGAGATAAATTGTTTCTGGTAATTTCTGAACTTGTAAATTAATTAAATCCTGAACCTGAGAAGTCGAGTCGGTTTACCCAAATGTTCACATAAAGTTTGGAACAATAGAATCCTGTATCAACACTTGTATGTCTCCCAGCTGACCATAAACGACGTTTTAGTTACTAGAAATGTGGCTACCAACCCTTGTTATATACGAATATATACCATATGTACCACAATCACTCGTGCATGTTACATATCTGTGTATACCATACACACGCATTACAAATAAATTCATATCTGTAAAAAAATATTATATATTTTACCAATGAGATTTAATGGTGAGCGTTTTTTTCAGATAAGAATGATATTTTTTGTTATCATGTTTATTTGTTAAAATATAAAAACACGAAATCAAAAACTAATTTAATTTGTTTTGTAAATTGAAATGAACTTTATTGATTTTGATTACATGATACAATAATGAACTATTTATTATTATTTGTTCTGTCAGGTATATGTATACACTTCAAAATTCTCAACTATTAGTAGCATTATCTGCCCATATTTATCATACAAACATTACAAATATATCAAAGAAACCTACAAAACTAGACAGGTAGGTATATCTTTAAAAATTAATGCAACAATGGGCAGAACGGTGAACGTTACACAAGTGATCAATTAAGTCAGCTAAATGCCAGGTCGTAAGCCCTGAAATGCTCAGACTTCTTTCGTTCTTCGAAGTTTGAGCAATCCAGGTCTGTCATATCGTTATTTGAAATCTGAGAATAGTTGCTTCATCTTATTTGAGACACCTTTAATTCAAAATCCAATTTTTCTAAATTTATGAACTCAACAATTTTATATACTACAATATTTAAATATTTTATTCTTACAAAGCTCTTGAAGAGGGACTTCCCTGAATATTTATTTATTATACTTAATGAAGGATATAATTTAATTATTTGTTATAATTAAAATGTAACTTTGTTTTGAAATCACTATAAATATTTTACTATAACTTAATTATAATGTCTAGCGGTTTCGAAGCTAACCGCTTCAGTCTTGGTAAACCGGTAGACATTATAATTGAGTTGTAATAAAATATTTATAGTGATCTCAAAGTTACATTTAAATTATAAAATGGAGAATCACAAAGTTAGTTCTTCGAATATAAATTATTTGTTTTAATTTCGTTTTAAAATATGAAGTTTTTTTCCCAACTTCGCACTACGCTAAATTTAAAATAGATATTTGATTTTTTTTTTGTAAAATTGTTATGTTTCTATGTAATTAGAAGCAATATTATAAATAAACCATATATACCGAATGATTACTGAGATGTTTTTTTCTTCATATATCTTATTTCATCCCTTTAAAAAAACACATCGCAAGAATTATTTTTTCCATCGATACATTAATATACGATAGCGAGTATGTAATATACATACATGTATGAGAAACGTGAGTTTATTGAGTTATGCGCGAACTAACAACGTAGATGTACCTTCTAGTTCTAGCCTTCTTGTATGTAGGCCCCGTAAAGGCTACTGTATTGCCGGTGCCATGTTCCATTATACCTACATACAAAAGTACACGTATACCATAAATAATACACACCTCAGTACAGGAACGCTATACGGACCTGTGAGTAAACACACGTTAGTATATACCACGTTGTTTTCCTTGGGGAATATCGGGTTCATAGTGGCTGTTAGACTGCGAGGTATTAAGGCGGAAATATGTCAGATAAATCCTCTGAGATTGAAGACAAATGTGTAGTTAATAAGAGGAGAAGCGAAAAGCTACCTTTGCCACAAATTGATAGTATACGTAAGCTTTTCGTGGAATGGAAAGTCATTTATCAAAAAGTTTTGAAAGATTTTTACAAACAAGCCAAAGAGTTTAATTTGGGAATTGATCATGATTTTGTAAAACTATCGTTTCTATTTTAATGTTAGAAATTAATATAAAAAAACTAAAAAATCATGTAACCACGCCGCTTTACTGCAGGGGTAGGCAGAAAGAACATAACGCCGAACCAATCTGTATTTGTAAACAATTATTTACCTCTTTCACATTAATGTATTTCCTCATATTTAAAAAATTCCGACTCATAACTTGACCACGTTCAAGTATTTGAGATACTTGATAATGCCATTTTTCCTCGGTCTTCCACTACATATCTACTTCTTTCATACTTAAAATAACTTATTCAAACTTTATTTTGATTGAAGGATACTTATTCAAACAACGGAAAGTATGTACATATATTGGGAAATTATCTATGGATGATTATGTTAAGTTTGGCAGAGTGTTCCTCATTCCTTAATGCTAATATTGATAGCATTAAAGCACCTTACGTGTGTATAAATGTATTTGCATAATATTACATGAATGTACCGTTAACAAACACGGTTCATTATAAAAAGGAGATTTACATATCATCTACTCAGTAATATCCTACCGTATTACTTACTAGTTAAATTGTATTCAATATATCCATAGTGGTAAAATCCGGTGAATGATCCAGTGTCCGATAAAATAAATAATATTACAACATCTTGAATGTATCCAAATACTTTTTCACAAATCTGGATTATCTCCGCTTTGCAGTTATTTTTTTTACATTTTATGACATCTCAACAAGGATGAAGATGAATATGGAAGTCTGAGCATTTAAAGGGCTTTCGACCGTCTAGGTTTGGTTACACTGTATTGTTACATGGACCAATTCTACCCATGATTGAAAACAACACTACAGTTTTTGTTTGGAAATCATAGATATATTGTTCAAACTCGTGACACAGTACATGTGAGTTCACAACAGCCATCTATGTTGGAATAGGAACTCGCATACAAATCTCGGCTTAATAAAAGCTTTCCATTTTCAAACATAGATGGCTGTTATGTTACATGTACTTTTTTCACGAGTAAGATCAATATATCTAGGATTTCCAAAAATGTAAATAGTATGGTTATCGATCAAGGGCAGAATTAGCCAATGTTACACTTGTAACCATGTTTTTGACGGACTTAAGCCCTTTAAATGGCCTGACTTCCATTTTGTTATTCATCTATGTATGTTGAGATGTCAAAAAATGAGAATGAAATATTTTATTTTTAATGGAATAGATGATTAATTCATACATTTAATTGAAATGGTGGTATCGTAAAGTTAACACCATGTTTAATCGTTTATTTGTTGCGTGATGGGTTTTATGGAAACTTTTCTATCTTCAGATGTGCAGCAGATGCACACGATTTTTTAAATTGGAGAATAATTTATGGCAGGGCTTTGCGTGATACATCGCCCTCAATTTATCAAGGAGTATTCTCTCGTTACCAATTTTCCAGGTCGGGAGCTCGTACAATTTTCCGGGGTTTTTAGCAGAAAAAATATGAGGATTCACCGATACGGAAAATAAACACAATAACACGGAGTTTGAGCGATTTTACAATACCATGTTATTAAGTGGAAGGGACTTAGTACAAAATTAGTGGACCGAGAAATTTAAATTCTGGTATTTTAAAAATGATTTGCGTAAGAACGAGTATATTAATGAAATAGGATCTATTTTTTGGTATTTGAACAGCAAATTTGGAAAACAATTATTTTATATTACATTTTGACATCTCAATATACATTTAGAATAATAAAGAAGCTCATATTATTTTTTTGACATCTCATCAAAGATGAAGAAGAATATGGAAGTCTGGACATTTACAGGGCTGACGACCGTCATAGGCTGGTTTAAGTGATCACTTTACATACACGTGTGTATGTAAAGTAAACATTCACAAATTCTACCCATTATTGACAACCACACTACTCATATTCTTAGAAGTTCTATATATGTATATATGAACCAATTTAGAAGCCGTCTTATTGAATCATTAGAACTTAACTTGAGCCATCTATTGGTGAGGTGTAAAGAAACTTTTTATTGAACTCTTATATTATTGTATTTGGATATACTCAAAATGTTGTAAATAAAGAAGCTAATGACCCATTAAAGGTTGGTTTGAGTTTAAAAAAAAGGAATAACCAATGAGACTTCTATTTTAAAGGCTTGTCTGCAGGTAGGATATATAGGAAAGGGCAGGAATATGTGAAAAATAAATAAAATAAAAGATTTCATTTTGCAATTGGCAGGAATCGAAACCACAACGACAGTTTTGTAGTCGAGCGTCTGCCCGACTACTCTACTAAAAAGTACGTTTTACTTTAAAATGTACTTTTTGCTTTATATGATACTACCTAAAAAGTTTACTCAAATCAACCATAGATAGTGCCGCGTAATTACACATGAAAGGATGTGTGAATCATATGAAAAATTAATAAGTTCCAAAAAAATTATAGTGTGGTTGTCATTCCTGGGTAGAACGGTTAATGTTACACGCCATCCTATGATGGGTTGAAAGCCCTATAAATATCCAGACTTCCAAATTCTCCTTTATCTTTGTTGATATGTAAAAAACTTTAAAGTGGAGAAACCCTGATTTGTGAATCAGGATTTGAACACACCCAACATATTGCGATTTTTTAAATTGATTTGATTTGAATCTTATTGTTATTACACAAAATTAATGCCAAATCAATAAATAATATTAAATTATATTATTGAATGGAATATAAATCTCTCTCTCCCTTTCTCTCTTAAATGTATGTATACGAAATCGAATAACAGTTTCATGAACTAATGGTGACCGGAAATGATAAATTGTACAAATGTTTTTAATGACAAATGACCCTCTTAATCTTTACAAAAGGTTTTTACGAACACGTCCCAAATGCTGCTAAACTCTTTATCACTCATAAATCTCTTACACGAACTCTTTCGGGGCATAACTGTTTTCTTTATTGTCAATAATTTCGGCTATAGTATCTCCTTTCGTCTTTGTTTGAAAACAAATACTATTTAAAAATAACATTTTATCTCTCACATAAAATACGCACTTTTTAATCTTTTAAAATGTGTTGTTCGTAATATTATCACATTTAAAAGCGAAATTAAAATATATTTGACATTTGAAAGGTCAATATCCGATAAACAAAAGTGTGACGTAAATAATTTAAATTAACTAACTAACCATCAAGCCGTTTCTTCGTAGGGGTAGACAGAGAGAGTAGAATGCCATACCAATCTGTCATTTGTAACTAATTGTCTATTGTGTTTCCCTTATATTTTTAAGTGGTATTACACAGAGTGAACAATGAATGATAATGAGAGTGTTATATTATCATACCACAAAGGTAACAATGTTTTTAATATGCAAAATCTAATATTTTGTCATTCAATGCAGTGTCTAATCCATATTAGCACCATCATGTGCAAATATGGATCACAAGAAGAGCTAAAAATATGTGATTTATGATCATAAATCATATAGTACTAAAATAATCTGAACTTCATTTCACCGCGCATTGGAAAATAATATATTCATATCAAATCTCTGAACATTCCCCAGAAGCTAACATGATCCCAGATTTCCTCCAGGTATCACGGGGGTGGATGTCGAAAAGCCACTTTTGGTCTACCCTTTTTAAGGGATGATATGAGATCAGCAGAAAACGTCAAATGTCAAAACGGAGATGAGAAACTTTAATAAAACATGAGAACTGCGACTGAATGAGAAAAAAATCCGAAATTTCCATTATTTTCCATCTTACAGCTAGACGGAAAGTTCAAGGGTATTGGAACACAAGTGAAGTATTCACAATTGTTTAGGAGTTTCTTTGTCCATAAATCCCAGATTAATGATCAAAAATTTGGACCCGACCAATATGTTGTGAATAAAAATAACTGGTCAAATAAGCTATAAAAAAGTAAAACTCTTGTTTTCAGGCGTCTCCCAGTAAGTTAAATAATCTGGTTAGGATTCTGCATACATCTGAATAAAAGTGTCTCTGCAAAATAAAAAAGGTTTTTAATCCAACCATAGATGACTCCTGTGAATTTAAACACGAATCATCATGAGATTTATAATATACGTAAGTTACAAAAAAATGTGTAGTGTGGTTGTAAATCATGGGTTATTAAGAATGGTTATTGTTTCACTTGTGTACAGTGATCACTTAACCAGCTTATGACAAGTCATTACCCCTGTAAATACCCAGACTTCCATATTCCTCCTCATCGATGTTCAGATGTCAAAATTTTTTTCATAAAATATTCTTTTTTATTCATTAAACAAAAAATATATAAAGATACTTTCTGGCATTTGATAATGTGAAAGTTTTACATTTTGTTTTTAAAATGATACTATTTTATAACTATCAGAATGGAATGAAGTATTTTTTTTAATAATAATCAACAGTATTAAGAAAAATATTGTTTCGTTATTTTACATGACACAAAATTGTATATTGGAACGTAAAAAAAACACAATTTTGTTATTAAAAAGCAAGGTTGAATAAGATAACATAGGTTAGGTTGAATAAAGATTGGAAGGTTGGAAATCATTATTTATAATGTAATTCTTTATTCATGTACGTTATTAGTCATGAATTTTATGTATACCCTGTAATTTAATGAAACTGAAATACTGTACAATCGTACAATCTTCATATCATCTATAGGGTGGCTTTGGTAATTTAAGACCAATTTCGCATGTTTTTCTACCCCGATTTGATTTATGATAAGGTTCAAACAAGTTTAATTTTTTACAGCAATATCGGCAAAAACGTGAATAGAAATGTTTTCAAACGTCAAATGTTTGGTAGGCGTGTCATCTCGATATTTGGCGTTTCAATATGGTTATTCGTGTACCAAAATTGCTTAAATTGATACCATCAGTCTTTTTTGTATTATTGTCTGAAAAACTGGGTATATTCATACAAACATGAGAAAAAATGATATATTAAGTCCTCACATGATGTATCAAACATAGTAAGCTTGTTTTAAATGTCGCCAAATTGTTAAATAGAATTCACGTAACGATTATAAAAATACTTTTAGATTTGCTTAATAAATATCATCATAGCGGCTTTGGCGGACAATTCGTTACATTTGAAAACGATGCATTGAAGAACCATTACACGCATAGTGTTTTGTAGATTTTAATTCACACATATGAAATCGGTTTATTTCTTATATTATTATCATTTCTTCAGTAAATTGTTACATTATTCATATTCATTGCACTGTTTTGTCATATTAAAATAATGAAATACAATTTACTACACGTATCTTAAACATGTTATTCATTACTAATTATTTAAATGTTAAAATCGATATTATTTACATCCAAATACAAAAAAGCCTCTTTTTTTTCTTCCTTGTCTGATTACCTACATAAATACCAGACAAGAGGAAAAAAAATTGAAAAAGAGGTTTGAAAACTATTGAAATTATATGAATAAAATATTAATTACTTTTTTGAAAAGTAGAACGGAGTTTCATTGACTGAGAGCTCTTTTATACTGTTTTGTACCACCATCTTTTGTTAACCTTGTATTAGGGGAGCTATCTGAACAGCCGAGTTTAATGTTGACATTTCTTGCTAAGCACGCCCTACTTAATTTTCTTCCCTGTATACAGATGATAACTTTCTTATGTACAAGGCAGATTTAGAGATGAAAAGTGTGGGCTGTTTTATAACTTTGCACAGTGGTAAATGCAAAGTGCAGTAGTATCTTATTGTTCTAGAAATAACCGAAGATATACTCATACAAAAATATGTAAAATGTATACATGCTTTTTGATTGATTTTCATGGGTTGAATAAAAAAAATGATGAGGCTGTTGAAATAACTTCCATGTTTACGAGTGTAATTTAACACTATTTAAAGATTTGAGAGTAATATTGTTTCAAGTGGTATTTTACAATTTTAAGGTCAACCTAGTTAGTTTGCGCCACGATTTTTATTAATAATACACAAAATAAATATTATTTCCAAAATTATTTTTTCAAAACGTTAATTGTCGAAATTGAATGCATAAAAAAAGTAAACACAAAACCTTTCTATAACATGAAATTTTGTTTGCTTCATAAAAAACTCTTTTATCAATAGCTTTTTTCTTAAAAATACGAAATGTCGGTTAAACGTAATTTGAAATTCTTCAAAATGGTATTTTTAAAACTAACGATTTTTTAATAGTTATATTAACGACATAAATAAATTGCAAACTTAAATTGTCAAAAAAAAATCAGTTCGTTAAAGAAATGGTACAAAATATTTCGAAAATTTTTAAAAAAAATTTTTTTTTGAAAAAAAAATATATATTAAACTACTACGTTGCAAAAAATTAAACTACGACTGTTTGAATCATCCCTTTAAATAAATCAGACATTGCATTTTACTTAAATCAAATACTTGTTTAATTGGCCAAAAATTAGTTTTATTATGATTATGACGTTTGGCATTTGAATCACAGAGCTTATGATCTCGCCTTCATATAATTTACGATCAAGATAAAGACATAAAGCTCGAAAAATATAATGTCCGTTATGCCATTAGGCGTGGGAAAGAAAGAACAGAAGAAATCCACGAAAAAAATGTGTCTGAGAACATGTTGGACTCTATCTTTCAGTATTTCTTTAGGTGCTTACGAGTATTTTCAGCCATGGGATAATGTTCAACATCATTGTTTCATATAAATCGCATTCCCTTTTTTGTTTTTATCAAGTGATATTGCGCATAGAGTGAAATAGACTAAGTACATATTTTGATCGTATTTTAAGCAAATCGGGCATGGAACGAATAGTAACAGGGTAATAGTAACATAAGTAATTTTGGATAATTTATTTACCGCCATTTTCGTAAAATACTTTCATAATGTTATATTAATCATGTGGCTGTGATTTCATTGGGTAAAATGTTTGACTACGAAATTTGAGTCATGAGTTAGATTCCTACTGAAGCTAAGATGGTTTAGACATGTGTAACGAATGAGTAAGGAAAGAATAGTATTACAAATTTAATGAGGTGAGTGTAGTGAGAAATCGGAGCAGAGAAGGACCGAGGAAAACGTGGCATGATCTAGTAAATTCAAATACTTGAAAGGAGTCGCGCCAGGAGTCAGAATAATTGACGGGTATGTATGAGGGGGTGCATGAATGTAGAAGAGGTGAAGATTGATTGCAAAGACGTTGAGCGGTGTGACGTTCTATTCTTTCTGCCTACTCCTGTGGGCAGTGGCTATATGGTTAGTTTTCTAGTCAGATTTTAAACAAAAAGTTACATTTTAAAAACGTTTCATAACTTTCAATAATTTAAAGAGACTTCGTTATTAAAATATGTAATTCATTTGAAACGATTTCACTTTTTAAAATATGTTTCGCACATACTTTGTTACATATTTTATGAAACTTATACCAATTAAACTAATAACGAATTAAATTTAAGTAATTGCCAATTATTTAATAGTCCTAGAAATAATAGTAATAAAAGCTTCGTGCCCCCATCCCCTCTCACTTCAAACCTCACTTAATTACTTACTCCTTAATCCTACCTACTCATTTTACTATGAATATCATACAGTTGTAGATTTAACACATGTCTATCCTTGAAGATGACAAGATTTTTCTCGAAACCGTTTGGAAACAAGTAAAAGTAGAGTGGTTAAAAACATCGTTCAAGTTTTTATTCAATAATTAGTTGTTTATTCAACGTACACAATTGAATTAATTTAAGAAACTTAATGTAAGAACTGACACTTTTTTAAAGTTAGGATATTCATTATAACCAAGATTTTTGGAGACCATTTCTTTTTGAAAATTTTCGTATTATCATGTTGTCGCCGAAACAAAGGGCCTTTCGTGAAATTTAAAATTGCGAAAGCTGAGCACGTCCATGCGGATCAAAGAAAGTTATGGAAAGTCCGCAAAAATAAAATTGTGTCGCCCGAGTCCATCAAAGAAAAAACGAATCCTAATTCCATATTATTAACTTCATTGCCATGGTAACGAGGTCTGCGTCTTCCTTCAAAACGTCGTATCTGAGTAGATATGAGTATGGCCGTAAAGATAAGTCCATTCATTTCAGTGGGTCTTGTTTATGAATTTGTCGTAAAACTTGCGGTTCATTAAATTTCTCATTTCGTTCCTCGAGGCAAAATTTAAATTTGTGTTACATTTGAAATTTGACATCTCAACATACATGAAGAAAAATATGGCAGTCTGGGTATTTACAGGGCGTATGGCATGTCATAGTCTGGTTAATTGATCATTTTACACACGTGTAACATTCAACATTTTAACCATCATTGACAACCATACTTTTAAGTTTTTTGGGATTCACACATATATCCTTTACTCATGTATTTGTTTTTTATACTAGGAAAAGCTTGATTTACAAAAAAAATTGTATAATTAGAACGTAACATTGTTTTAAAATCACTATAAATATTTTGTTACAACTTAATAATAATGTCTACCGGTTTCGAAGCTAACCGCTTCTTTTAAAAATATAAATTATAAAAAAAAAACTTTTTTCTAGACCAGTTATTTTATCAATTATGTTTTCATTACTTTATAATATTTTTATATACTAGCAATTTTTGTAAAATGGAAATTTTTTATTTCAATTTGAACTCGGATTAATGCAGGTAGATGCATCTTATGCAGTAATGGTAATACCAAAATGAAATAAAGATAAAACATTTGAGTACCTATGTATATTTAAAAAAAAAAAATAAACCGACGCGAATCGTTGTTGAATTATATGAAACTATCAACAGTGTCCCTTTTTTGAGAATATTTCTTTTCTTAATGGCCTATGATGAGAATTAATTTCTGAGTTCATAAAGATAACAAATTTGAAAATAAATGCTTCGATTATAATTCTCATTAAAAAAATATCGATTTTTTTCTTTTCTTTATAATTATTAATTATTTGCCCAGCAAAATACGAAAGAAGTAAATTTAATATTATTTTAGTTAAAAATTCTATTCCACTTTTTGTTAACTTTTGTTATGAACTTCAAAGAAGCTCAATATTTGAAAAACTAGACCTATGTACGTATGTGTACGTTTACTATTGTAGTATTCGCCTCTCTCCTTATCATGTTATGAACGTGAGGTTTTTCGTCTGAAATGGGACAAAATAAAGAATAGCATATTTCGTAGAATATGTGTGAGGGATCAGAGATTTTGGATTTCACACATAGGCAATATTTCCAGCAATGATGTTTGAAATATTTTTTCAGAGGGAAAAAATGGATTAAGTGGAATACATTTATTAAATATCATAAACTGGTACCTGAAACGCAGGGCTGATCAAATTTATTTCATGTATTTAGCAATCAAGATACCACGGCATCAATACGATGCAGTGCCTTATGCATCATGTATGGATAAGGGTTAGAAGAAAAAAAATTGTGGTACTTGTAACTCGAGAATATATTTTACAACCAAATTAACGATGTCTTATTTTAATCCAGTAAAGTCTGCAATATTGATGACTACAAGAAATAGAAAAAACGATTGCAATTCTCTTTTCTTTTCTTATTATATCTTATTATATATATATTCCTTCATTATATCAATAATGCGTTATTAATGGTAACTAGTTTATTTGCAATTGATTTTAGATTTGTTTAAAAAGCTTTTGCGGTATTCATTTGAAACACTGACTGAAAATTTCCGCGATATTTATTAAAATATATTAACACTCCATGACATGCAAAAATACTTTAAATTCCCGTTGCTGGAAATCGTACGAAATTCCAGAGCTTTTTTTTAACGACATTGTGAAATTCACGAATGGAAAGTTATGAAAGATGGCTAAAAATGGATAAAAAGTTCATAAAATATTTATGAGGCCAAGAATTTAAAAACCATCTCTTCGTAACATTTTAATATAGTCATAAATTTCAACGAACATTTATGACATGCTTTGTTAATTTAAAAGTTATCGCGAACGGAATATTTTTCAGATTTCAAGTATTTTTAAATTATTTTTTAGCCTTTTATTTAAAAAATATATGTACGTTAATATGCATACACAAATACATACAGTTATAAATTCATATACATATTTTTTTTTGCTGATACACACCAAGCCACCTCATATCTTGTCGGTGGAGTTCTTTTCATATAATTTTTCATTGTTTTGTTAAAAAATAACGTTTTTAAAAATATGATACACACCCAAAAAAAAGAAAAAAAAACTAATTAACAATTTGTGCAATATTTCAAACCTTGTACACCTTCATAACCTGTTATGCATTTGTAATTATTAAGTTTATTTGTAGATACCTAAACATCAGTGGTGTACGTTTCATATTGGCCAAAAAGCAGTGTTTTTCTTATTTTAGTAAAAAAATATGTAAACTGTGATACTGAAGAAAATATGCGTTCAACTAAATGAAAAATACAAAAACCTCATTCAAGTAGAGATGTATTGTATATAAAAGGACACTACAAACACATTTCAAGCTTATACGTTATAACATATCATATGTAAATACATACTGTTTAAAATATTTAGACACAATTGAAATACTATTTTTTGAAATATTTGATAAAATTCTGCGACAAGGTTCAACCCTTAGAATGGATAGTTTCAAAAATGAAAATATGTAGTGAAATATTGTAAAAACAATGTAAAAAATTACATTAAATCATAAAATTATGACGAGACTGATAATCCGGTCACTGGTTTAAATAAAATAAATGTTGAAAAAACCTTTAAGTTCTTTTTTTTGTTACATAAAATGCAGTTCCACTTTAGAAATGCCAGTACAAAACTTAAATCTAATAAAATAATTAAATTATTTATAAAAGAAACTATAGTTTTTAATTCAGCAGAATGTCATCCATTTTTCTTGTTAAAGGCAGATCTAAAGTTTTTGTAATCTACCCTGAGAACAGCAATAAATCCTTGAAATAACAAACATTTCCATAGATATTGTATTGGGATCTTTACAAAACAAGGACCTTGGCTTATTTGTCAGCCTCAGGCGTACCCTGAAACAATATTGTGTACCAACGTTTGACAATATTTATATGTCAACATTTCTTTAGCCGGTTCTATATTACCATTCTTATTTACAAAGAGATGGATTTATGCAAGATAAGATTTTACTGTATTTTATGTAAATAAACTAACCTGTACTAATGCGTTCATATTAACAAAACGACCTCGATAATTTCACGCTTTGAGAATAAAATGTCAAAGAAGAATGCTTTGATTAAAATAAAAAAAAATAGTTTATCAAACGAGCAAAAACAACGTATATAAAATAATTGACATAAGTACATATTGAATGACACATTGTCGGGTTGTGGTCCCGTGGTTAGTGTCGCGGACTCTTAAGTCAGAGTTTCTCGGTTCGAATCCACTCTACTACAATTTGATACCTATTTATAATAATGAGCCACTTATGCTCACAGAAATAGTATAAAATTGAAATATTTCTCTTATATTTAAAAATAAAAAAATAATTAATATGACATCAAAGGAATGCTGAAATAAACAAATAATATATCCTGTAGTTGAAAAAATATGCAATATAAAGGGTCCGCCAAATAACATTTTTTTTTTGAAAATGGGGCGCAAAACATCGAGTGTAGCTTCGGCTGTGTGGCACGTAGCGCCGTCCTGTTGAAACCAAATGTTGCCAATATCCTCTTCTTCAATTTTTGTGAACAAAAATCTGTTCAACATGGCCCGATAACGATCGCCATTGACTAACGGCCACTCCTTGCTCATTTTCAAAGAAAAATGGCCCAATTATGCCTCTGGACCAAAATCCGCACCAAACAGTGACTCGTTTTGGGTGTACCGGCTTTTCAATGTATGCGTGCGGGTTTTCTGTGCCCCAAATACGACAATTTTGCTTGTTTACATACCCGCCAAGATCAAAATGAGCTTCATCCGAAAAGATGATTTTTTTGGCAAAATCGGCATCTTCTGTAAGTCGAATGTCGCAATATTTCCCAGCGTTGTTCAAGCGTATACACAACCATATTCGCTCAGCGGAAGGATAAAACTAATTATTTGTCAAATCAGATATGAGCTAAGTGTTACCATTCACGAAATAAGCACTAGTTAAAAAAAAAAAACTTTAGATGGCGGACCCTTTACTAACACAGAATTTCCAATGAATTAGTTTATTTAATGGTAATGGATAAGAAAAGAATATTAAGGACTTTGACAATTTAATTTTTACATGATATTTACAATACCACTATTTAGTGGTATTATATACCAAGTGAAACATAAAGAAGACCACTGAAAAAAGGAGTGAAAACATGTTACTTAAGACGATTCGAAAACTTTATAAAAAAATATGATTGTCGGAACAAAAAAGTTAAATTGATAATAAAGCTCTATGTTCCCAGATTTTTTTATGTCTTGAGTTCCACTCATTTAATGAGTGGAACTGAAGACTATTCTAATTGCGACCTCGAGAAGTATCTTAATTAGATATTTTTGTGAGATTTCTAATATGTCGATGGCACTGTAATTCTATACTGTATTGATGACTAAGATAAAAAGCATGGATAATATGCTAGTTATTTTACTTTAGCTCATATTACACTTAATTATGTCACATGTTAAATCATTCAAAATTGGAACATATTTAAAGAACTTCCAATAATTTGAGTACTGTGGTTGTCGTGGGTATCATGGGTAGAATTGGTAAATGTTACGCGTGTGTAATGTGACACTTGAACCAGCCTACGGCGATCGTAAGTCCCGTAAATGACCAGACTTCCATTTTCTTCTTCATCAATGTTGAAATGTAAAAAAAGGATAATTTAAGTACAATTATTTGTTGTTGTTAATTTCGCATGAAATCTGGGAGTATTATTCGTAGTTTTATACATTTCAATATTTTTTTCAATCAGTGAATAGTAAAAGACAATAATTATTTATTTAGAAGTATTGTGGGTTATTCTTAAAAAAAATGAATATTGTCTAATGATGTGACTAATCGGTTACTTAAACTTTTTTCGTTAAAAAGTTGGTATGGTATTTGTAATTTTTGCTTGGTTTATACTTCATTCAAGCTTTCGTAATTTATTTCAAGATTTTGATATCAAATTAACAAATATAATAAGAGCAAATATAAAATATACAATACGCAACCAAATTCGTGAATTGATTTGAGTGATTTGGTTTAAATGACCGAGTTTTCAAACCAAATTAAATAAATCCTAAAGAAGTCGTAAAATAATTCGATTGCCCATATCTAATACTAACATGAATATAAAAATTAACATGAATATATCGTTTTGTACGATATTCGAAGTACGCTTTAGTGCTTCTTTACCCGCAAGTTTTTCAATAGCTGATTCAACATTTTTCGGAATTACATATTCTAAAAAAATATGGTAGTTTCATTTTATATTCAAATATTCACAGTGGCTCGCTTAAAGGCATTTCACCAATATTTTTTTAAGATAAAGTTTTTTCGGTAGCGTTTTTATTGTGTTCCATTTATTTAGATGTATTCTAATATCATGCAAACCTTGCCCCATAACCATTTTATTTGGAGGATTTCCGAAGCTGTGTTTTTGTATGCAGACAAACCTGAAAACGATTTCTTTAAAAGTCAGTTGACCACACATTCACCCTTCAACGTTTCTGTTCCAGCAGCATATTTTTTTAAAAATATTTCCCCTGCCAGTATAAAATAATATTGTTTTTCTTAAAATGGCGATGCTATACGATATTTAAGTGTATTTTAATATGAATCAGAGTACGATTTATAATTAAATTGTATTTGTTACTAACAAACCAACACTCCGTTTCACAGTAGGAGTTTACACAAAGAGAGTAGAACGCCACATCACTCTGTCGTTGCAAGCATTCTTAACCTTTTCTTTATATTCATGGATCTGTTAAAAAAAAGCTGCCAATTATTTTGACTCCTATCCTGACACATTTTTTTTTAATATTTGGAATTATTTAAAATCTTTTTACAAAATATTATATTCAACCTCCATTTGCCTTAAGTTTTTACTTGTTTTACTGATCTTTCCTCACGTCCAAAACCATACTTTTCTTAATTTTATCTATAAAGCTTATCTTCATAGCATTTTTTTATTTAACCATTCGAACATTTATCATCATCCAATGTTTTGTTACACCGTGTTTTGTTAATAATTTGTTACATAGTTTATATAATAGAACCTGATATCTGGCCGTGATAAAAGTCCACGTAATCGAATTGCATACTCGTATATGACAAGATCACTGATTTTCAAATTTTTGTTAGTCTAACCCCTCCAGCTAAAATATTTCGTCGAATCAGAAAACCAAATTGACCGAATATCTTTTCATACAGAGGGGAGGAATTAAATATATATTATCTACTTCCCAGTCCTCCATTTTGGCTCATAGGGGCTCAAATAAATTGCAAAACATCTTTCCAGCGCTCACCAGGGACTAAATCACACTCTTTGACAATTCATGGACCTGATGTATGCATGCAGAGGAAACTAGGAGTGTATGTCAGGACAGAAGTGTGTGGCATCACATTTTCTCCGCCTACCTCGTAGAGAAACGGCGTGATGGTAGTAGTTAAAATAGTGGAAACCAATTTTAAACAGCATAAGTCTTTGTCTTCAAATATCCCTGTTGATTTGTTTGGGAATCAAACAAGCTACATGGCGTGCACAGAGTTTTTAATAAGGGTAATCAGCAGGGTTGGGTAAGGATATTGAAAGCTGTCCCACCGCATGCCCAGTTCTGATACAGAAGCATCTAGGCTTCCTGACAGATCTGCTCTTGCTAAGCAATTTTTTTTTAACTAAGTTGCGAAATTGATTGAAAATGTGAAACAACATAAAATTGTATCCCGATTTTACTATGAATTTACATTTAAAAGCTTTCAATATACCTGTCACTGCCAATCTTAATAATACAAGGCTGTAAGTCCATCACCAAATTTTCTAGAAGTTCCCTAGTGTGGTTGGGTAAGGATAAGGCATAATAGGGAATTGGTCTTGTTTACATTTGAAACGAGAATAATCTAGGGTAGGCACTGATTTTATGCCTATAAAGAATGCACGCCTCTGCTTACGTATGGCAAGCAATTTCGCAAGAGCAAATAAAATCTTCACTTCACTCAATACTTTTTCTAGGAGAGAAAAATATGTTTATATTTGTTGAGATAACGAAACATTTAATAAAAATTCGCAATGTTTACACGAAAAACAGGTATGTTTACGTTTATTTTAGTATCGTATATCATGTTTTTATCTCATGAGTTTTCTTGTTTACTTATTTTTTATTGAAAAACAGATGGTTCAGACTCCTAGACAAATATTTTTTCTTTTGTGAAATATTGGATTCAATTTCTACTTAAAGATTCAGTTTTTATGGAATGAAAGAAAGATCCATTCTTATGCGCGAGAGTGTTTGTTCACTGTGAGTTATGTACTGGAAATAATATTATCATAATCGAATAAATAATGGACATTGAATAATGATACATTTATTATTTTTAAAAAATATCTATAAAACCATAAAATAATGCTGAAAAGCATGTCTTTTCAGAAATAATAGTTAGATATTATGATATTTATGGTGTTTAAAAAAAAGATAGATGCTTCATCTCAAGTTGAGACACTAATACATAATATTGAAATATCATCCGTAGAATAAATAATCCTTTGTTGGATACGTTTTTTAATATTAATTTTCAAATTGAGTTTTACTTAACAAATACCACTTTTTCTTAAAATCTACTGTGACACGTGTTTCGATGCATTTCGCACCATTTTCAAACAAGGTATGTGAAGCTAATTCTAAATTTTAGATTTGGATCCTTAGGACTTTGTTTTTTAGTTAAAATCGGTACTGGTATGTTGTTGAAAACATAATATGACCAATTATTTCAAATACTTCGGAAAAAAAGTCGGAATAATCTGCGGGTATGTTTAAGCAGATGCACGAATAAGGAAGAGCCGATGATTGTTTGCAAGGACAGATTGGTGAGGTGTACTCTCTGCCTACCCCTGCAGAGAAATAGCGTGAAGGTCAGTTTGTATTTTATTTAATAATTTTATTTATTTATTGGTACATACGCACGAAAGGGTTTTACATACACAATTTGTAAAATGAAATAATTTAATACTATTACAGCAATATAATGCAACGCAAGTTCATATATTTAAGTTTATAACATTATATAAAATATATACATAGAAGGATAAAAAAATTAAACAAAGCATAATGAGATCAAAACAAAAAAGTGCTGAAAAAAATTCACAAAAAGCATCGTCAGAATATTATATTCACATGACGTTTAAATTTAAAGATATTAGACATTGCAAATGAGTAATGTTAGTATTGAATATATCTTTATGATTGATGGTACTGTTTACAAAAAATTAATAAAACAGTAATACTGATATTGAATAGTATTGAAATTGTCACTGAAAAACTCTACAGATATCGCTCACTCCTTTCAAAAACGTCATATTTCAAAAATCGACAATTTTCAGTTGTGTATGTTTTCAGAAAGCCAAAAAAAAGGTATTGTTTAGTAATTTTTTAAATATATGCTAAATATTTTTCAAATGGAGAAAAAACATTCAGGTTTTACCTAAAAATATCTGTTGCACAGTAAAAAGTTCAATAAGTGGCTTGATATTTATTTTTAATGCATTTGATTATATTTTTAACCTTAAAAAAACGATCTCCTGAAAAGTCAAGTTTTTTTATATGTGACGTTGTTGAAAGGAGTGAGAGATATCTGTGGTTACATACATAGATTGCGAGTAATAAATCTATGTTTAAGTGAGAAGATTGCTGTACAAGTGTCACATTATGTTGATGTAATATACGAGCATAATTTTGAGCAAATAGCGTTAACGTGTTTTAGGTAAACAATAATAGAAGTATCGTTAATATTGCACAAGGCAAGGGAAACAATGTAATGTTTGCGCAAGCAAAGACGACAAGAAAAGCCTTTTCAAATCTTGTACAAATTTTGCGCCACCAGTTTCAATTTAAATTCTAAACAAACCTTAAGGTAAGGCTATTAAACTCGTAGAAGAAGTTTTTGTTCGACTAAACAACAGCCGACATAATAAGTTACAATGTATTGCTACCCTGAGTTGAGAAAGAGGGCGGAATACCTACCCGGGAGTTCGAGATATTAGGGACACCGTACATAGTTCTTGTCGTTAATGGCTGTTGAGATTGTTTTCTATACCACCTGTTTAAATTAAATATTCTAAAAGACTTTGTTATAATTTTAAACGAGTCCAATGAATTAAACTAAAATTTCTGGGTGAATATTAAAACTGTAATTTTGTCTTGAGTGCCTATTTCTTGCCTATTCAACGCAAAAGCACCACTGACGCAACGCAATAACGTTGTACATAGAATAGTAACTAACTTTATTCGTTAATTGATTCGGCAGTCACTCTGTGGTAAAATATATCCGATATTAATTCAAGTTTTTAATTTAATTAAAGTTTAGTTTGAGAATGATCTGGAATGCATCGAAACACGTGTGACAATGATATTTAAGAAATAGTGGTATTTATACTCAAATTAAAAACAATAAGATATACCTGAAAAACGAGTATTGTCATTATTTTACAGTGGATCGCATTTTGACTAAATATAGAGTTTCATTTCTGAGGCATTTTATGTCTCAGAATATAAACATGTATAATATATATATATATATATATATATATATATATATATATATATATATATATATATATATATATATATATATATATATATATATATATATATATATATATATATATATATATATATATATATATATATATATATATATATATAATATATATATATATATATATATATATATAAATACATATACATTTATATATATATATATATATATATATATATATATATATATATATATATATATATATAAATAAATTTAAAAAAAAAAAAACAAAAAGAATAGTAATAAATATGTTACGTGTCGTTGTGACGTTGGTAACACTGTCAATAACGTCCCGACGCCCACCAACGTATCGGGTAGAATGGCAACCCTGTACTGCAGATGACTAAGTGAGGAGGTGGTCGAAGGGAGTAACCAGTCGGCAGTGCTGTAGGGGATGGGGGCGGGAGGCTGTCGGGCAGGGCTCGTTATTGGACGATGGAATGGTTCACTAACTGAATGCGCCCCGGCGTTATTTAACACTACTGGGAGATTTCCTTTTATGCCACAGAATAATAAAAGTATTACCCGTTTTTCTCATTCGTGATGAAAGACGCCGACATGATTCGTTCGGCTGCAGTCGGATCACGTAGCGGCGATGTAGATTTATGCGTTTAAAAATGTACATTTTGAATTTATTGTGGTCGCGGCGATTTTTCTCCCCTAGGTAATAATAAAGTGAATTACCCCATTTATTTTCGGGGAAAAATATTCTGATTCCCTGAATTTTTTTGATGATCATATTCTCGTAACGAATACCTCATATTTTATTCGTTCGGTCAAAATAAGCAAACTTTGTGTAAAACTTACACTGGCCAAAAAAGGGTGTTTTCTTTCATGTATAAAATTGTATCTTCCACTCTTATTACATATTTTTCTATTATGACATATTTTTGTAAAAAAATTTCTTCTTATTTATCAAAATTCTACCGTAAAAATCCACATTAAACATTTTAAAATCTTATTCTCGAGTATTGAAAACAACTCAGCGAAATTTTGTATCAAAAACTTATTTAATATTCATTACATTAATAATTTTAACGAGGGATCCAATTTCAAACCAAATTAAGGTTAGTTAAATATTAGCCGACTGGAAATGATTTACAAATGACTTTTAAATGGAAAGTTTAAAAATTTACGATCCGTTTCCGGTGATTCGTTATTTAAGGTTTGATAAAAAATCACAAAGTTTATCCATCTGGAGAGCTGGATAATAAAACTTGGATGGATTGGAAAAAAAACTTTGTATCGATTCATAAGCCTCCGAGACTCGAAACCTTAAGGCTTTTTCATCTCGGTATTACGGGAGCAACTTTGTGGATTATTCGCGTCAGTTCATCTCCGATATAAAGAGATAGGGTTGTCATTAAGATTGTGACGTCACCGACGCAAAGCACCGAAGTGTCGCGCGTCTTATAGTGAAACTTTCCATGTTGAAGTAAAATGAGATGATGTTTTCAGGTCGTGTAAAATATGAATATATGAAAATACAATTTTTTGACATCTCAATATATGTAGATGAAGAAGAATATGGAAGTCTGGGCATTTACAAGGCATACGACCGTTATGGGCTTGGTTAAGTAATCACTTTACTTTAAATAATCCAGATTTGTATTTGGACACACTCAAAATAATGAATTACTCATAAATCATCATAAAAGTTCTTGCACGATGTATATTCTATGTGATGGCACAGAAGATAAGTGTATTCGTTTCACCGATTTGCCATCTTCTATACAATATAAACGTAGATATATTCGAAATGTACTCACATGTAGTACTATTGAAACTACAATAATAATTCAAAATGTGATATGGTTATACTATCAACAAGTCTAGACATTATACTAAGGGGTTATCTGCTGATATGGCAATGTTTATTGATAATTTTGAAATAATTATTACATTTTGAAAACTTAACGAAAATGAATAATATGACAAAACCTAAAACCAGCATATGTCGTAAGCCCTGTACATATTTAGACCCACAGAAAAAAAATCCTAAGATTATGTGCTAAGTATTGACAGCCCTGGGTAAAATCCCTTTAGCCGCTTTTCACCTGGGCTGAGGTAATTTTTCATCTTGACGGTTTCAGATGAGACGCCAAATATATGACTTATAGTACATGTGCATTAGCTGAGGAAAAAGATGGTATAAAAAGAAGAAAATAATACATGCCAGATAGAATGTGAGTAATAGGAAAAACTTAATCCGAACTTTTGGGGTTTGATTTCTGAAGTAAGTTCTTTCAGAATGTTTGTAGAATTTGAAAGGGTTTGTAACAACTATTGATTTTTTTGTGTGACTAAATTTAAGTTTTGTATTGACAATCTCGGTAGAACTTCATTTTATATAATAAAATAACAATTATACCATATAGTTTTTTCCACATTAATTTTATTTGACCAGTGATCGAGTTTCGTTTCAGACTGGAGTCTGATGATGTCAGTTATGACGATACCCGATGGCTGGTCAAATGAAATTTACGTGGATAAAACTATATACTTGTTATTTTAGTTGATAACTTACTTAACTGCCTTTAAAGCGTAATGACGCTTTTAGCTACCTTGCTGGAGATCCCGAGCTTGGGGGTCAAAATGTTTTTCACTCTAATATTTATTACTCTGGAATGTTATCAGAAGTGTAAAAATAATCACCATGCTTTCACATTACAAGCAATCAGCTAAATATATCATCAATTCGATGCAGTGCACTATGCACCATCGGTAAGATGAGGGTAAAATTAATAATATTGCACACACACACACATACGTATATATTAATATATATATATATATATATATATATATATATATTTATATATATTTAAATATTTAAATGTTTTTTTTATGAATTTTATTGGTGTTACTCTCCATAAATTTATTTCAAGTTTTCAATGCTTTGTTATAAGGATATATGAATAAAATAGACGCCATATGAATAGAAGCTTGTATACTAAATACTTGTTTTTACTAAATTAAATATCTAATATAGGACCAAAACGTTTTCTGCATTAAATTCAACCAGAAACAATTCCGGCTTGAATAGTGACAATAAATTCCTTCTGACTTGAATACAGCTCTTACATCCATGTAATTCGTGTGATTAACTCTCGCTTACTTACGACAACATCACTTTCATGGATTCGTTTCCGTTAATTCACATTAATTTCAACAAACTCTGTTTATTTGCCTATTACAGTTTTGTCCTCATAAGTTACGAAGAACCATTAATGATGCTTTACGATAAGATATAAAATTTATCAAAATAATTATTATTTAGTGCTCAGTTGTTGATGTCCAAATAAAAATAAATCCAATAAATTTACAGCTACAAAGTTTTAATGACACGATAAACTCAATTTAACTTTTGTTTTGTTTTCTTAATGTAGAATACAGCTTCAATTACATAATCAGAACCAAAATTTCGAATACTACTCATTATTCGAGACGAACATATTAGGCGGACTTAGAGACCGAAGATGTCGTAAGATGGAGTAGAGAAAGAAGAAGATTCTGGAAAGGCCATGTCAACAGGATGAATGAATCAAGGATACCATACATTGTGGCTAACGAGATTTCAACGGGTCACTGCCTTCCCGGAAGATCATCAAAGAAATAGCTGTAGGATTCACTTTCTTGAAAAACAGATATGTATATATTTATAAATATATAATCATATATATTTATATATATATATATATATATATATATATATATATATATATATATATATATATATATATATATATATATATATACATATATATAAATATATATATATATATATATATATATATATATATATATATATATATATATATATATATATATATATATATATATATATATATATATATATATATATATATATATATATATATATATATATATATATATATATATATATATATATATATATATATATATATATATTTATATATATATATATATATATATATATATATATATATATATATATATATATATATATATATATGTTCATATATTTGCAAAACGAAACGTGAATGGGTTTATTCTTTAATTTATTGAAACAATTATAGAAATGGAAGCAAAACAAATAAATTACGTAGATGGTACTGAAAGCCAAGGGGGTATTAAAGGTTACTAGAATTATACCAGCATTTATCTTATTTCTTCTGCTCTGATATACAAACGAAACAATTTACAAAGGCAGAGGAGGAAAGCAGCCCTTAGAAGGGCGTTAATTACGATAAACATTAATTTTATTTTTATTAAATAGTCCTGGTAGAAAAACTTTTTTTAAATTAAAGATCATAATCGCTCTGCGTTAAAATGAATTCAGTTCAAGCAAAACAAAATTATGTTTACAACCGCATTGGGAATTACATTGGGAATTACAGATAATACTAAATGTGGGTTAATTTATTACAGTCTCGGTTGAAATAAGAGATGATTTTGACGAAACTCATGGCAAACTCGTTAATTAATGTTGTATCCAGTACGGCGTAAAAAAGAGCCATTCCGGTATTATAAATGTTCCCATTAAGTAGGAGATTTCACAGCTTAATACAATTTCTCATTTCTTTCATCTCTGGCAGCGCTGAGTTCATATGTATAGTATAACATAATAAGTATTGTATGTGTGTGAGTGTGCTGTTTTATTAGACTTGTAACTCTAGAGACTGAGATAAATTATTAGCGTTTAACAAAAACAAGCTTTTGTTGATATCTTACGATAGATGAAGACTATACAAATATGGAATATGTCCACCTCCGCAGTTTAATGACTAGCACGCTTAACTACCGTTCTGGAGGTCCCGGGTTCGACTCCCAGGGGGGGGGGGTGATTTTTTCCCTCTAATATTTGAACAGGGCTGATCACATTTCCTTCACGTTTTGATTGGCGTACGAAGCTATTTGCAAAAATTATAACACCTTCCAAAAAGGTGATTCATTTTGTGCCACATGTATAAATTATGACGTCGATCCGACGGATCCGGTATTTCTTGCTAGAGTACTGAAAGCCGATATATCGGATTTTAATAGCCCAAGGGTTAAACTTTTAGGTATGATCTGTTTATGTTTCCATTTATAACGCACGCCACTGGTCTCGGAGGTTTTTTTGTGGAGTTCGACAAAACATATTCCGAACGCAGCGGATTTTAAGGGAAATGCAGGCCGCTATAAAAACAAACCATTCTATTTTCTCATTCCATTAAGGTCGCATTATCCTATCAGAGCCGTTACGTCGGTGAGCAGTTCAAATTCAACAGATTTATAGCGAGGAAGAGATAGCGTCAAAGAAGCTTTAAACAAACGAGAAAATGATGTAAATTACTTCTGTTTCTTTACGTCATTCCCGGGAAACGGAATCGTATTAGTAAAGAGAAAATAAATTACTTTTTTATCAAACGTATTTCGAGATATTTTTTTATTGACATCTCAACATAAATGAAAAAGGATATGCATAGCATTTACAGTGCTTACGTGTCATTTACGGTATCATTGGCTAGTCAAGTGATCACTTAATACTACTACTACTACTGCATATTACTAGTAGGCAGAGAGGATGGAACGCCACAGTCTTCTATCTTGTCGTACACTTCTCGTTTCATTCACATCTATACATCTCGTCGTACATGCCCACCGAGTACGTAGACTTTTTACACCACTATATTTTAGGTTCTGATAGATTTGGTCGTGGCCGTTCTCGTTTTGTTCTCCGGTTCACATTTGCTTAATATACTTTCTAAGTCATTCCCTCGTTATCCATTCACTCCACATGTCCATACCACCTTAAAGAAGTTTTCTTTATCTTTTTAATTATTTCTTGTTAAATAATGTTTCATTATTCAGAGTTATGTCTTTTTAGACCTTTTTTAGAAATGATAATTCTCATCATTTTATTCATCGTGTGATATTCGCCTTTCTACCGATGATTGACAATGATAAACACATTACTAAAATTTCGGAAAGTGGTATTTATACTTCAATTGAAAATATCTTTAAATAAAAATTCGTCTGAGACATCTATGGTTAAAGTTTTTAACTAGAAGAAACCCGTAATCTTTTCAATTCAATGATAAATACAGTTTTACGAAATTTGAGTAACGTGGGTGTTAATCTTGGGTTAGGTTAGTGAATTTTACAAAGTGTATTAAGTAATCACTTAAATCAGCCAGTGACTGATTATTAGTTCTGAAAATGGCAAGACTTCCATACTCCCATTTTAAAAGTAGACTTCCTTATTTATGTTTTGATATGAATAATTTAAAAATATCTTTGAATAAAACTTACGGTGTTTGAATATGATATGGAATTCATCAAAACAGATTTAAATAAAAGTGGTATTAACCAAGTAAATTTAAAATTAAAAATGGATAAATATTACAACAAAGTTACTTTAAACATGACATGAAAAATGGATAGATATTACAACAAAGCCCAATCCATGAATGAAATTATTGAATAATATTATAAAACAAAAAAAAAGCTTTCATAGAATTTCATCTTGGGTAGTATCTGTGTCAATAATAGTACATTAATATTCTTGTAAATACGACATCCATAAAAGCCTTCCTTCATTCCGAAGCAAAACTCAATTAAAATTCTCATAAAATGACATTGAGACACAGAAAATTGAGTTCAACTCATCGATCACGTTGAAAAATGAAAAGCTATTATTTTTCCTCAGGCTCTATTCATTTAATATCGGTAGCTATGATTAAATTTCGTTCTTGGGCAAGAGTTTGACTAAACAAAATTGATTCTAAAATTGGATTTGATGGGTTTATACCCCAGTTAAGTCACAGATTAAAAAAAATACTTTACATAATTTACTAGCCGAGAAAAGAAATAAAGTTATCTTTGAAGGTCATATTTTAATGCATATATATATATATATATATATATATATATATATATATATATATATATATATATATATATATATATATATATATATATATATATATATATATATATATATATATATATATATATATATATATATATATATATATATATATATATATATATATATATATATATATATATATATATATATATATATATATATATATATATATATATATATATATATATATATATATATATATATATATATATATATATATATATATATATATATATATATATATATATATATATATATATATATATATATATATATATATATATATATATATATATATATATATATATATATATATATATATATATATATATTTAAATATATATATATATTTATATATGTATATATATATATATATATATATATATATATATATATATATATATATATATATATATATATATATATATATATATATATATATATATATATATATATATATGTATATAAATATATATGTATATATATATATATATATATATATATATATATATATATATATATATATATATATATATCTATTGTATATATTATTTTATAATTTTATAGTCAAAATAACTTTTTTTAGTTTTAATTACAAAAGAACTTTATTATTTTTTGACATTTCATCAAAGATGAAGAAGAATATAGAAGTCTGGGCATTTACGGGGCTGACGACCATCACTTTATACACGTGTAACATTCACCAATTCTACCCCAATTGACAACCACACTACTCAAATTCTTGGAAGTTCTAATAATCTTCGAATAATCTTCGCCTGATTTTTCCGATTCCTGACCTGATCACTTTCAAGTACGTATGTGAAATACCTGTTCATGCCAAGTTCCATCTGTCTTCTTCTGCTTCTACAACTAATCACATTCTCCTCATAAACTTATTTTACCGTTCTTTCTTCGCTCATTTGATTCTCATGCCCAAACCATCTCAACACACTTTTCAAAACTTTTATTGGTAATATTTGCCTCAGCTTTGCATTTTTTCTTACCACCATTTGAACACCTCTCGTACGTTGCATTGACGCACTTTCTTAGGGATCGTATTTTGAATGTTTTTAAAATAACATGTGCAAATACAAATTTTTGAATCAATGAATAAGTCAGATCTATGTATAAGTTTGAATAGTGTAAAAAACATTTTTCACTTTCACGTCTCATAAAAACTGTATTTTTCAGTGGTGTGTTTTATTTATTAATAATTTATTTATCTTTACCCTAAACCTTAAATAACTCTAAAGCTTATATTTAATACAATGAAAAAAATTGGTTCAAAAATTTTTTTGTTGATATTTTACATTTTAAAATTATATATATCGGACAAAAGCATTCTCTTTTGTTGGTTTCATGCACCACCCACTTACCGCTTCCCTAGTACAAAATCACTAGTACAAAAGTGTGGGTAAGACTCGAATTAAGTCAAGTTAGTTTATTCATCCTTGTAAAACTAAAGCTTACTAAAACTAGTAAAGCACGATGTTCTCGCTTCATAACAGCTTTGGACGAGCCATTTTGTAAACATTCTACTTTGTGTGCGAGCAAAACACCAAAGTTTCTATGCTTGAATAAGGGACTCATACAAATTACTAGTACACAACTTGTAGAAGCAAGTACAAGTACAGGTATCAAACCTTGGGTGCCGCAGCCATTCTATTATCCTGCTTGACTTAAGTACCTATTATTCCTCCTCCATTTTTTCGTTCGTATGCCAGTCATTTTTTCGAAAAAATGAGGTATCTACATTTGAGTTTTCTTTTTTAAAAATTTCATTAAATTTTCTTTGTTATATTTGTATTCTGTAATTTTTGAATTTTCGATGTATCTTATCTATATTCGAGAGAGATCTAATAGTACGATAATTACCAGTATCTGAATATTTCAGAGTCAAAATGAGATATTTCAGACAAATGTTCAGAGTAACGATGTTTGATAGATGTTCGAATGATGATATAAGGCAAGAATATAAGGCTGAGATGTAAAGAGATGTATTATAAGGTAGTAAATCGATTGATTGAAGAACAGTACGAAAAAAATGAGGCTTATGTAGTTGGAAATAAAAACCGAGGGAGAATGAAGAAAACTTAGTATTGATGGAGTATTTCAAATACTTGAATGTGGTTACATCAGGAGTCGGAATAATTGGCAAGTATATATTAGGACATGCATGAATGTGTTAAAAGGCAACAAAGGAATGTGTCATGAAAGTGTGTTGAGTAGATTTGGACACGTGAATAAATGATAGAAAATCAAATTTATGAGACGAATATGGTTGGCAAAAGAAGCAAAGGAAGACCAAGGAAAACTTTTATTAATTTTTACAATGTACGTGAATAATTATTTCATCTCCTTAAAAAGCTTTTAAAAAGTTAAATATTACATTTTGTAAGCGGTGGTTTGCGGAGCTAGCAAGGAGACCAAGAGTTGATTTTCTTAAGTTCCCCCTAACTCATTTTCATATTATTAATAATTTATCATACCGTGCCGCGCAGCGAGCGAGCTCTGGGAAATTTCTCGCCGCCATTTTGTTTGCCCGCGAATGACCATAAATTAGCCCTTATTACCGGCCGGGAGCGGGCATCTGCGATACCAATAAAAGTGTGTCGTGCGCGGTGTTACAAATTCAATTTGGGTAAAATTTAATTCATCGCCGCACTGAGAATCGTCTGGTACGTGTTAAGGTTATATTTATACATTTGGGGTGTGGACAAATCCTTTTTCTCATTTGTTTATTTCACTTTTACTTAGTAAATACCACTATTTTGTAAATGCCGTTATTTTTAAAAATCTAAAGTGACACGTGTTTCGATTCATTACACATCATTTTTAAACACCATGTGTGAAGCTTAGTCTCAATTAGAGATTTGAAATAATATTTAAAAAAAAATAAAAAATAAACAACGACTTCTCCCTCTTTAACCTTCAACGTCCCAAAGACACAACTCTAAAATCTAGACTTTGCTTCACAAACAGTTTTTGAAAAAGATACATAATGAATAATGAAGTGAATAAGTTTCCATTAAAAACATTAACCGTATGATTGTTCGTTATAAACTATTAGATAAAATCTCCAATTTTGTGCACTAGCGTGAATAAGATAACTCACAGTGCGTCGCGTCGGTTAAAATGGCCAGAAGGCACATTTACAATGATTCTTTATTGGCCACCGTAAGGGTGTTAACTGGTCAAGAGTAATTTACAGCCATTTATCGGTTCAACCCTTATTTTAGTACAGCAAGCATGGATGTAACACTTCTTTTCAGTTAAAATTCCAAATTAAAACACATAAATCAAGCCGAAACGTTTAATTCGACACGATATAGGAAATACTTTTTAAAATCCCGGCGATTTAAATCATATTGGCTACTGTATTCTCGGAAAAATTTGAGTGGGTTTTTAACCAGTTATTGCCTTTACGTTTGATTTATTTAATTTTTTATTCCCCGAAACAAATTAATATTTTTGATACAAACGTTTGAAACTGGGAATGGCAATATTAATTTTAGTGCTCTCATATTTGCTCAAGTTATTAAAAACACGGATTAATTTTGATATTCTCTCATTCAATTTCATATGCACTGGATTTACTGCATAACGTATAAATATTCGTGTGTGCATAAATGATAAAATTGATGACAATTTTTCTCAATGGATATATTATATTTTAATGGACAAAATATAAATGTGAATGTATTTGTAGATAGCCTTATTTAATTATTGTAGCTTGAATAAGTCCGTATCTCCTGTTTTTGTATTTAAAATCTTCTTTTCGTTTTATCTAAAATAAAATAAAAATATGGATGTTCATTCTTTCGTAATCTTAAATCTCGTAAAGCAATACACTACAATATGAAATTCCGCCAAAAAATATTAGTGCAAAACTTAAATTTTATTTCATTGAAATGAGAATATATACAAAAGTATGGGTATTTAAAAGGCTAGCCTCTCGTTGGCTATTTTAAGTGACAGTTTCAAAATAAAATTCACCACGATTGACCAACATGTTACTCAAATTATGATTTTATATTTACCGAATTTCGTCTTTTTTATGTAAATATTTATGGGAAATTTCACAACTATTTTTGCTGAAAACCATGTCAGGAGAATCTTGTGGTGTTAGGATCGGGAGTACAGAGAATTTCAGAATATGTATAAGGGTAACTAGTCTATTTACTGACCACTAAAGGAATATCGCTTGGTACGATTTTCTTGCTTCAGACATTTTGCAAATATTACCCCTTACTGGTCCAATGTCGAATCTCATTCGACATCGACTTTTTGCTTTTAGGTCCCAAGTCGGATGTTATTTGAATTTTTTTTTCATCATTAGTATTATTTATTTAAATTCCATGCTTACATTTTTGTCACTCGTATGTATTACAACAGTATGTGGAGCAGAGGGCAAAATATTTTTTAGCATTGGAATGTAACTGTCTACCTAGATTTTTTTTTTAATTTTGGGAGACCGGAAAAGGTTACTATGTTTTTCTCCATATAGTTTCACTGTTAGCAATCTCAAACAAAAAAATAGTTAAAAAATTTGTTATTTATTTAAAAAAAACAGTTTTTTGCTTTATATAATAAGAATATCAATTACTAAAAATTGTTTTATTTTTTTTTGAAAATAGATTATTGGTCCTTCTTAATTAAACGGAATAAAATAAATGCAAAATAAAATTTACTGGAATCCATTTTAATTTTTTTTACAACAATATGCTAACGTTCACTAACATTTAAAAAAAAATAAAAAAAGGAAAAATGGCCAACCACAAAATATGCTTTACATATTGAAAATATTAAGAATTTATATTTTCCATCATGTTTAATATTTCATATGAATTTAAATTTCAGTATTTTTGTAATATAAATGACGTTTTATTTATTCAACCTGATGATTTTTAAACAAAATAGGAAATTAGTAAAAATCGCTAAAAATTCTAAAATTTCGAGGCAAAAGTTTTGAAACAACCACCTCAAAGTAAAATCAATGATAAATTAATTTTAAGCACAGAAAAAAGCTTTGATAATCAATAAATATTTATAACTGCACAACATAGATTAACAATATTTAGAAGACAGATTTTGGTAACTGGGAGGCCAGTATCAGAAAGTTTACCCTACTTCTAGAACCCATCAGCTGGACAGAGGAAGTTCAGATTGCTTCAGGCGATCTCTAATTTCACTAGTTAGCACTTTGAGCTAAAGTATGGACTGGGAAATGGGGGAATATTGTCTTAAAATTGAATATACCATACTTCATCAAAAACTTTCAAATGTGTACTTTTCAGACACTATTATATAAAGATTTTGAAATATAATAACATTTATTTTAAGAAATAAATTTACATATACAATATGTAAATGTACATTTATAAGTTTCGATGTACATAAATAAGTCAATACCAAATAAATTAAAAACTTGTAAAAGGGATTGATATATAAATTTATTCATTTTAATTTCACTTGACAAATACCACTATTTCTTAAAATCTATTGTGACTAGCGTTACGATGCATCAGGGTTGAAAAATAAAAATATATGTTCATACAATGAATTGAACAAACCTAAGTATTGCTTATTTTTAATACACTTTTTTTGCCTACCACTGCGGGGTAGGCAGAGAGAATAGAACGCCACTCCACTCTGTCTCTGCAAACAATAATTTATCTCCACATACACACCCCCCGATTATTCCCACTCTTGACCTGACCGCTTACAAGTATTTGACAAACTCGATAATGCCAAGCTTTCCTCGGTCTTACTGTGCTCCTATTTCCAACTCCATTCATTCCATAAATTTGTTTAGCCGTTCTTTCCTCACTTATTCGTTCCACACGTCCAAACTATCTCAACGCACTTGTATTTATTTTATTGATAATGCTTATCTCAACCTTGCATTAGTTCTTTATTTCACCATTCAAATATCGATCATACGTTTAGCAGCACATTTTGATTGCATTCAGTCTATTCTTAATATTTTTCATGAAATTAAAGCATCAGATGGTAAAAAAATTAAGGTTGTATTATGGGATTGAAGTCATAAAAATTTATATCATGCCATGAAGCCACTAAGGGGTAGTAAAAGCCATAGGTATTTGGGAGAAACGCGCAAAGCTCTCTACAGACAAGTATAGGGTGAACCACGAGTATGTGTAGAATCAAAGAATACCGCAGTTCACTTGTATGACATTGCTCAGCCTGGTTTAATTTTTTACAATGTGCGCAAATTACAATTTGTTATAAGGCAAATAGTTAACATAATTTTTTAAATTATTTTATGATTATTTTTAAATATTTCGTGGCGTTTTCGTCTCCAAATTTGTCGAAATTAGAATATCACCTTTCGTCACCATCTAAACAATTTACTAATCTATTTTTTTACAATCCTAATGATTTTTATGGATATAACGATCAACTACTACAACGATTAACTTAGTCCAAATCAGTCATCAAAATTTCAGTTACAAAATCGTTGTTGCAGTGTTATTAGAGTGAAAAAAAACATATATTTATTTGAAAATCGAACCCGAAACCTCCAGAACGGTAACCGAGTGGTGGCAAAAAAATAATTCCATAGTAAATTATAAAAAATTAATGCTTGAAGGAAAACACTGTTGGAGGGATGATATATTGATTACTATCAATATTTAATTTCTTATCTGTTCGTCTTTAGCATATACGTACGTATATATTATGTATCTAAGTACTTCTGTACCAAATAGATTCCTACATACATTCTGGACACTAAACGAATTCTCGAGTCCAAAGGAATTCCGAGTAAATTTAATAGGAGAACATCATATTATATTAGGAATGTCTTCTGATGGGGAGTAAATACATTATTATTATATAAAAGAATTCCACTGTTCTCTTGTCTATGCTTTGGTAAGAACGATTCCAAATATAATATATAAATTCCAAGAAACTGAAGACCAAAAACGAAATAACTTCGTATTTTTCTTCAAGTCTTCTTATATTTGATTTCTTACATTACATAGTTTTATTTTATATTTTGTATTATATCTTAATACTTGAAACACGAAATAATTAAGGAAAATATTAAAAGCAGTTTGTCATCGATGTCTTTAAATGTTGTTGAATTATATTCTCTCAGAAAAAAACAGCATAATAATCGATTAATATGTAATTTTTCTCAATATTGATATTATTTATTATATCAGACACTGGTTTATTCACCCTACGTATTAGATTTCAATAGTTAAATACTTTACCTATTTCTCTATGACTGATGACGCTACAATCACCCATATTTACAAACGTATCGAAAATCGTATCAGCATGTTCATGGTTTTAAGACCATTGCATATAGTATATGTAGGTCTCAAGAATAATTGTAATATGTATGTCCAATAATGGTAAGAATGGTGAACGTTACACAAGTGTATAAAGTGATTGATTAAGCCAGCCAAATGGTATGCTCAGACTTCCATCTTCTTTCATATAAAGAGAAACTTAGATACTATACGTATATCAAGTCAAGTCATCTATAAAATTAAATTTTTCTATTTGTACATATTATCTATGTTTTATCATATACGTAATTCTACATTTCAATTAAAAATAATATCAAAATAATAATTTAAACATACAATTTATTTAAAATTGTATTTAATAAAGTTTTTTTGTTTTTCAGATTAACGTGAATGAATCGCATATAAGTGTGGCCTGTTGCGTAGTGAAATAGGTAAGTATTTGGTGATATTTTTATGGTTAACAATAAACCTTGTTTTATTTTTTCGATAAACATGTAACATATTTTTCAAAGTGTCATATTATGTTCAATGTTATCAATACTACTGTTGGTTATAGTTATTGGTGATTTATGGATCATTAAAACCTATTTCAGAACTGAACTTGTTCTTTTTGAAATTATTACATGTTCATATTTTTCATAACTATTACTTTTTAACATACCATAACCAACCACCACACCGTTTCCTTACAAGGGTAGACAGAGAATACAATGCCACACCAATCTGTTTGCGAATAATCTTAGCCTTTTACACATTCATGCATATTCTAATGCCTACTTTTGACCTAACCACATTCAACTATTTGATATACTTGATCATGCCATGTAATTCTCGGTCTTCCTCTGCTCTTATTTTCTACTACGTTGGCCAAAAATTAATTAATTGTTCATTCCTCACTCATTTCTTCCACGTGTCCAAACATCTAAACATATTTCTCATTTTTTTTCGAGCTTTACACAGCTTTGCATTACTTCTGGATTTCCTACATTTTTTCTTAAAATCGAAATAACGAAAGAATGAGTTATTATATAATTTGTAATTAATTTCATTCATAGATTCGGCAGTCACTTTGTGGTATAATTTATCCATTTTTTATTTAACTTTCACTTAGTAAATACCACTATTACTTGAATTTAAAAAAAATCGATGCATTCCGCATTAATTTCAAACACCGTATACGGCGTTTGAAAATAATACGGAATGCATCGAAACACGTGTCATAATATATTTTAACAAATTGTGGTATTTAACAAGTAAAACTTAAATTAAAAAAAGATGGTTTTTAATTACTCGTGAAAGCTTTAAGCTGCCGATTTTATTTAGCTGCCGTTTTATGTGAGTTCGATGGATTGCACCAAGTGATAATGGAAAAAGCTGATGCGAATGTTTGACAAGTGAAATGCTGCATTGCAAGCAATGCAATTGAAACGGCTTACCAGGCATTTCCTCATTTCCGCCCAGGGCTCGCAGCCTGTTAAATCAGCCATTATATGCATTCCAAATAGAGCTTCCCCAGTCTGCGAAGCTTACACAGACAATGGGATCCCTAATACTTTGTGTAATTTCAAAATTCAATTTAAAAGGCAACTTATAAATCAAAGAATCAAACGGGAAATAATATTATGAGTATGTATATCTTTGAGTATATCTTTGTTTAGTAATTATTGGTTTGTCTCTACTTAAGAGTTATTTATATCAACGGTTTTCATCTCCATTTGTCATCAAAAATGAGCTATTCACGCTTTGAATAAACAGCACAGTGACGAAATATATCTTTTTAAAATTTACCAACCACATTTTAACCACTTTTTTTTAATTATAAGTACACTTTAACCTACCGCTTTTGACATGAACCTTGTCATCATCAGGGATTATTAAATTCTAAAAGATTAAAAACATTAGAATACTCCTTTACCAATAACTTCCACAAACTCCGTAAAAATCTTAAATATTATTTTTACTGTGCATTACTTAGCAACTCCAAATAACAAATAACTGCGAAATGGAATCACCTAATAACAGTATGAATACACTTGGTCACTTGAACTTATCTTTAAAAATGGTCACTTGAACTTATCTTTAAAATGGTCGTATAAAATGCTTAAAAAATCATATGCTTCCCCCTAGAATTCCGCCTTGTGGTTATAAACATATTTAGAATATTTTGTAAGAATAACGCCGATAATAACAGATTCTCATAAAAAATGTAACGTTTTCGCAAAATAAGTTTTTGTTAGTATACAACCTACGAATATCATTATCACACAAATGTAATATATAAAATCTTTCGTACTTTCAATATGTGTAGGCCTTGAATATAAAAATACGTACACTTGTACATAGGTACTCAAAGAATGTACGAATGAACGTATATTTAACGGATGGCAACAGACAGAAAACTTTGTAAACAAAATATTTTATCGATAAAAGCTTTCTTGTGTTGTAACTCCAATGTTTTTGCTTTATTAAGATCCTTGTCAGATTGACATTTCCCGAGCTTTCAAATTCTTTTACTATGCGAGAAGTCAAATAATATCTCAAGTGTCGTCTTTTCAATTTATATTTCTCATATTTCAATATCGATTTCAGCGAAGGACCATGGCGATGGTACTTCTTTAAGGGAGCTTTCGTTTCAAAGCGGGCAGCTTTTGTTCAAGCCTTTGAAGTCTGCGCTGATTAACGCGTGACTGACGAAACAAGCTCAGAGAGTAAGGGTTGGCTTTTGACTTTTACTTTTGTCGGGGCGTGAAAATGTTTTGAGTTTATTTGTTTTGAATTTTTTGAGATTTTCAATTTTCGACACTGAAATCTTTTTATTTCATCATAAATATTGTTAATGAACCGAAGTAAAATAAAGTTGTTTTTCATTTTTTTGTAAAATTCTTAAAAGTTTTGACGGAATTCGAATTTTTAATAGGATTAACAAAGCTTTGGTGTGTTTTCAATGTTAAAAAGGAAGAATTAACTTTAAAACTTTTGTTCAATCAAGATGTCAGGCGCAAAGAAAAGAGTGTCTCATTTATAAAACTTTTACAACATTCTTTTTAAAATGAGTACAAATCACAAATGGAGAGTGGGTGTAGATTTATAGTTTTTCTAAAAATCATTTAAAAATGTACTTGAAAATCACTGAAGCGTTTTTTAAATGTTTTGGCTACTAGGCGTGAGTGAAGTGTGTTGAAATATTATTTAATCAATAAACCTTAATTTTCCCTCGCTTATTGATGAAGTCCCAAATGACAATAAGATAATACAAAAGTATTTTTTTGGGAAAGTAAGCAATCTATTATCTCACAATATGTTCTTAACTCTCTTGTTTCATCTCTTATATTTCCCTTGGGTCCTTCTTTACAAATCAGCCCATCAATTACATGGGATTCCTCATTTACGAAATATCTACTTTCATGATATTAAGCAATTTGAATCGCTTAATGAAAGAATTTCATTAGATCTACAGAAAGAGCAAAAGAAGATCTCTTTGTATGAGAAAATACGATAAAAGAGAAAAAAAGCTTTATTGAATTAAATATTAATAATACGTTTAAAAAATATCTAATATCAAAGGGACTCCTAAAACAGATTTTTATTTAACATTAATGAATTACCAAAACTGAGATTAAGTTATAAAAAATAAACAATTTTCTTCGTTACAACATCAAAAAATAAATAGAACTCTTAGAAAAATTTTGTAAAACATATTAAATTTTTTAAAAAATCTTCAAAATTTTATTACAAGGTCTCTTAAAATTTTCAAAACTACATATTTGAATTTTTTTAAACTTATCAATTACGAATCATTATCATTAATACTAAATTTTATCATTTTTACTTAAAATCTATTGTGACACTTCGGCTGTCCAAACTTCAAACACAGTAAGGGACATTTTTGTAGTACGTTTTTTTTTGCATTTTTGGACTAAGTAGAATCTTCTTCTCCGTCTTAATCCTCATTGCTGAGGGCTGTGACCCTTGCAGAAGCAATGACTCTTCTCCAGTTATCCCTTGACTGCGCTGCACGTAGCGCTCCAACCACGGAGGTGCCTGCTGCTGCCTTAATTTGATCGTTCCATCGTGTGGGGGATCTTCCTCTCCCTCTCTTTCCCTCCAGGCTACCGATCACAACTAGTCGTTCCAGGCTATCCTCGTTGGCCAGAGTCAAGCCATCCAGGCGTAGTTCCTGGCGAATGGACTCATTGGTGCGTCTAGCAATTAGAGCTTAGCTAGTAGAATCTACTTAGTCCAAAAATGCAAAAAAACGTACTACAAAAAAAGTCCTTTACTGTGTTTTGAGTTTGGAGAGCCAACTTGCTTCGATATATTCAGAATAATGATACGGAGTGCATCAAAATACGCGTCATGATGATAAATTTTTTTTTCTTCATAAATTTAAGTGAAAATTAAGCTTGTTTTTAGAGTTCTATGAATTTTCTAGTAAGTAGAGTGATTAGATTTAAAAAGATATCATTGTGACTGTTATAAAAAGAAGTTTTGCAGCTTAAACGAAGGAAAGAAAGCATGATCTTTCTGAAAAATCTTTTATTTTTTTCCTTTTGATGTCTGGAAAAATTCTCTGAAATATTAATTTCCCGCCGACACTCGTTTCTCGCCTCCGACGCCGGATGATTGGTTGTGGTGCTCGGTTATTAGCTGGCTGTAGCACCTACTACTGTCTATTATTTTCCCTCAAACAACCCTTAATACCTCTTTTACACAACATTTCTCCTCTTTTCACCCGCGCCAACGACACGAATACAGCTTTGAAATGATAATAGTAAATGTTTTGATCTTTTGAAAATTGTAAAGAATGTACGTATGATAACAAAACTATATTTTGTATTTTGAAATCATCATAAACATAGTGGTAAAGTAATATAAAATTTAAATTATTAGGGAGAGAATTATTCGCATCACAATGCTCTTGACGGATTGCAGTTGCATTTTCAGCTCCAACTAAGATATAAATGTCCTACTACTACTACTACTACCATTACGCCGTTTCTCCGCAGGGGTAGGCAGAAAAGATGGAACGCCACACTTTTCTGTCCTAACATACACTCCTCGCCTCCTTGATATTCATAAATCTAGTCATACGTAAGATATAAATGTAATTGTTACAATTTAACATACCGGTTTCGACAAGAACTTTGTCATCATCAGGGTTTATTTTAATTAAAAAACAATAAAACACCCTCACCAAAAACTTCCACACTCCATAAAAATCCTAAATGCATTACATGTAGATTTTTGGAGAGAGTTTTTAAATGTTTTTTAATTAAACTAAGTTATTTAATTTAAAAAAGGATATAGTGACATCTTTCTAAAATTGGGACAGCATGGATATATAATAATTAATAGTTTTCCTCGGTCGTCATCTTCTCTTATTTTCAACTATATTCTCTTCATATATATTTTTTAACAATGGACCATTTAGAACATATAACCGTTACACTACGGAGGCAAATAATTGTATTATTTACTTTGAGGAAAGCGGTAATGAATAACAAAGAAGCCAAATAAATTATCATTTCCGCTTGAAGGATTTTCGATTTGCCATTCTTTTGTTCTCGATTAAAACTTACGTAAAGTGAAGGGACTTTCTGCCATTTGGGTTTTTCCGAAAATTTACATAAAAAAACGTGACAATAATTTATCAGCGGAGGATTCGAGACCACGAGTAATGTAATTAGTGAAAAAAAAATACGGCAAACCCAATTAAAAATTCGCTCGTTTGCATTGAACGAGGGTGGCGGTATTCCCGTAAACAGTGCAAAATATTCGCGTCTGAACGGGATAACGATGAGATTTATAGCGTTAATTAAAATACAAATTAGTTACCTGCGAAATCGTAAATGGATTAGAAAAAAATATATCATTTGGGTCCTTGCGCTTAAAAAAACTGAACAAAAGGAAAATAATGGGAAAATGTATGTATAAATATCAAATAGGTGCTCAGAATTTTGAGACAATATTTTAAATTCGCAATTTTCATATTTTTTATATTTTTCAACCAGTATTACTAATATTATTAATATTTATATTAAAATATTACAGAGTATAACAAATTATGAGTATTACAATATTACAGAGTATTACAATATATGAGTATTACAATATTACAGTATTACAATATTATTATGACATAACAACGCTAAAAATAGTAATTTATATTTTTATTAATTTCCATAATTATTATATCTCATAATTGGATATTATTTTTTAACATCTCATCAAAGATGAAGAAGAATATGGAAGTCTGGGCATTTACGGTCATAGGCTGGTTTCAGTGATCACTTTACACACGTGTAACATTCACCAATTCTACCCATTATTGACAACCACACTACTCAAATTCTTGAAAGTTCTATATATGGTATATGAACCAATTTTGAAACATTGTTCTTGAATCACTAGATCTTCACTAGAGACATTTATTGGTGAAGTGAAAAGAAGCTTTTTTTGAGCAGAGACTCTTTTATTAGAATGTGAGGTCTGAATCCTGGATTATAATCACACACATGAGAAACGCCAGAAAATATCATTTTCATTTTTATCATTTTAACTTATAATTTGACCGGGTAATTTATTAATATGTTGTCATAATTGGAAATAATCCATATTTGTGAACAAGTATTTGCACACACTTAATATGTTGCAAACTTTATTCTAATTAATTGACCATGTTTTTCATAAAGTGAATGTCAAATCGATAAATAATATACGAGTATGTTATAAAAAATAAAGATAAAGGAGTTGTATATCATTCAATTATATAAATCACATTATACGAGTATTTAAACAGGTTCAGGAATTATTTAGTCTTATATAAACCTTATTGGACTAGTTGAAATCCCTTCCAATATTTTGTCAGATACACAACATGTGAATGTAGATACACAGGTATATAACAACAATGGTTATTTCCTCAGAAGATGTTTTTTACGACTGATATTATTTTCTGTAGGACAGAAATATAGGTGAACCTTTTTTTATTACATTTGAAATGTAATCACGCGAATACAAAGCAAATATGATAGAAATTCGATGAAATCTGAGCACAATCGGAATTGTCTTTGAAAAAATGACATATCATCAAAAAATTACAGCTATTTAAAAAAAAAAATAAAATTATTATATTATTATGGATATTTTGAAATATTTGATCTTTCGATCCCATTCTTGCAGAATTGTTGTTAGCTTATTGTATTTATCGCAATAAGACCTACCAAAAATACAATCTAACATCACTTATTTAATGTTATATACCGAGGAAATCTTAGAAGTCCAAAAAAAATTCGAATTCAAAGCAAATGAGAAAAATGAGTTGCATATATAATATTATATTGTAAATATATTCTTCTTCTTCTAACCCAATGGTGCAGAGGCCACTGCGTCATATTGACGTAGTGTTATCTTGATCGTCACTTACATGAAGCTAAGGTGATCATGAGTAGGAGCCTGGGTGAGGACCTCTCCAACATCGGATCCGTGATAGTTCATAAGGAACTGTCACGAGAGGTGGTAACATTCATAATAAGAAAAGTGAAGGACATTGGTAACATAAACCAAACGAGGACACAAAATGCCGAACCCTCTTCTAGTGGAACGGAAGGTCTGCTGATAACAGTCAACAGTCCGCTTTCTCCTGCGGAGTTTGACATGGTTCCTTCCAGCAATGAGCAAATGCTGAGAAATTCCTGATTGGCCCACACTAGATTATTTCTCTTGTTTCCAACACAGATTCAAATAAAAACATATTGAATTAGCTTGAAGAAACAAAAATCCACAAAATAATATATAAACCTTATAAAACCTTCTGAAATAAACAAGGTTAATAATAAATGCAATTGCCATCTAAAAAAAGTCCAGGGTAATATTAAATAAATATTTAGAGTTTAAAATCACAAATATTTCTTTTAACCACCCTCCCAAGGAATCGAACCCGGGATATCCAGTACGGTAGCCGATCGTGCTGACCATTACACTACGGTGGCAGACGAAATATATAAACGGTATATGATAGGTCTGGATTATTTTATACAGATAAAAATCCGAATGCATCAAATAATGAAATCATTCTCAAAGTTTGTGCTCAGTGGGTATGTTACTAAGATATATTTTATTTATACTGCAGCATCTCCAAATTTAAGATAACTTTTGAAAACAAGTTCTAAAAGTACCCCCTTACAGTCAGAGGTTCTCTTGGCGGGGTCAACCAGTACTTACTTATAACTAAAAAAGTTCTCGACACTTGAAAATTTGTCAAGAGTTTTGGCGGCAGCTGTTTAACCCTTATCCAAACCTTAGAGTAACTCAAGAACTGTCGGAGCGTCTTGTTCACTCTCTTTTTCTTCATTTGCAAACTCGAAATTTTAATGGATTGATCCACGCTAACTTGACTGCTTGCCAGGAAAGTTTTTGGCAATGGGATATTTAATACCACGTTTTGGCGGTGGATTGTAATGTTGGTGGTATCTTAGAAGGATTACTGGGAGGTAGATTGTTTTTATTATTTCAAAACAAAAGTTTCAAAATTTACATTTTTTTTTTTTACAATTAGGGTTTCTGCTAAATGAAAGCTTACTCAACTCAACCATAGATGCTGCGGAAAAATCTCATGTAACTTTTACCAAAAAGTATATAACATAATAGAAGAGTATATAACATAAACACAGTATAATGTGGTGAAAAGTAATATTTTGAATCTTGAAAAATATTTTTTTAAACTTTATTTAAAAAAAAAAACTAAAAGACACAGATAAATGAATATATCGATTGGGACAATTATAAAAATAAACAATAAATAAAATGGAAAATTTTACAACTTTGATGATTAAAGCGAAAGAAAAAACGGAAAATGTATAATAATATTACACAGTATATACAATGCTCAATACGTTCGTAAGGTGATTGATAAAACTTATTTCATTTGGGTCTTTTTTTTGGTGTTTCCAAAACGCCAAATTAATAGTTTGAATAGTACCACGCCATAGTATTATCTACTCAATTTTTGGTATTCATGTTTACCACATATGTCCTTTGATTTATACATGAGTTCATGGCAGCATCTATGGTTAAGCCTAATCAACTCGACCATGTGAAAAACGTGAGAATTATAGGACATGTATACATGATTTCCAAAAATTTATGTAGCATAATCAATGGTGAATTTTACACTATATAAAGTGATTATTTAAACCTGACCATTACACTTCAGAGGCGGACATAATGTCTGCCTCTGTAGTGTAATGGTCAGCACGCTCGGCTACCGTTCTGGAGGTCCCGGGTTCGATTCCCAGGGGGGGTCAATTAAATATAAGTGATTTTTCACTGAAATATTTATTCAATATTACCCTGGACTGGTACCTAAAGCGGAGGGCTGATCACCTTTCCTTCATGTGTAAACGATCAAGATAACACTGTGTTTATATGAAGCAGTGCCCTATGCACCATTTGGGTGCGGATAAGGGTTTTATTATTATTATTTAAACCTACCTTAATGTAAATTACTAAATCCAATAAATACTCAGACAGCTATATTCTTCGTCATCTATTTTGAGAAGTCAATATTTTTTTTACTTTAGTAAGTTTTTTTTACTTTTCTAGATTTGCGAATAATGATGTTCACACACCCTAAATATCGTGAAGTAAATATGGTTGTTTACAATAGGCAAAATTGGAAATATTCATTGAGTAGAGTTATTACTTAAACCAGTTAATGATAGGCCACTGATGAATGGGCATCCATATTAACTTTTTTTAATAACCTTTTCGTCTCTATTACGATATCTGTAAGTTTTAAGTTGGTTAATTTAATTATACAATTATATTTTCCATTTAATTTTTTTTTATGGGTACCTACATTATTTGCAATCTTTTAATTACAAAAAAGTACATTCTTATCAACAGTGTTAATCCGTAGATTAAGCGTTAAATAAAATTCTTGAATAAATTTTAGTTCTCATCTTGAATTTAATTCGAGAAACGGATAAAAATCTCATTTAAAAAGTAATCTGATCTTTTTTGTAGCGAAATCTGTGAATAAGCTCAAATAATTCTCACCTATTTAAAACGAATCAGAAACTTTTATTTCTTAGACTTGCCTTAAACCCAAACAATCAAATCGTGGGACGAATTTCATCAAAAGGTTTAAAACAGTAGTGAAGTGTGAAATTGTAGGGAGGATAAATTGAATGGGATTTTTTGTATGGTGCCTCGGGGTTTAAACGATGTTTGGGAAGTGCAGACGGGATTTTCGCCTCGTTTCTTATCATGAATGGGTCGACCCACTTATTGGGACCCGAGCCAATTGTCGTTAGCTTAGGAATGTCGGTCTTGGTCCAAGAATTTGTTGTTTTCTTAGGCGTTGAAAATTAATGCGCCGAATATTTGCAAATTATTTCTAACATACTTGTTGAACTACGCTGCAAGTGTGTTATAGAAGGAAAAATAATACAAAAAGAGTGATGATTAGATTACTAATGATAAAATTCCATAAGCGTGTTACCACTATAAAAGCCATTATCAAAAATATGACATGCGTTCTTCATAAAAAATATAAATTGAGAATAACGCTTTAAAAAGTAGTTTTTTGTATTAATTTTTAAATGATTAAATAAACAGTTGTTTTATTGTATAATGTTGTAAAAACGATTTCAAAATACTGTTTAGCGATGCCTGTTTACATATATTTTCATTACATTACAATAAATATATTTTTTATGTATAAGTTTTTATGTAGATACAATATATCATGATATAAACAAAATTCAAACAAAATGTATGGAAATCGAATGTATGTTTGATCGTATTTTTTTAGAAATAGTGGGTCAATAGACATTTCATATAAACGCAAATACTCCACTGAAAGCAATTTTCTTTGTTGTGAAATAAATCATATTGAATTGAAATTCAAAACATGTAAAACGGTAAAATGCTAAACCAGCCTCGTGTCAAATAAGGGTATGTCAAGGTGAGTCCATCGATTACTTCGTGTGACTGCAAAATATTGTGTTTCGTTTTGAACGGGATAAAAAGGATTTTTGTAAACAGTCTTCAAATCGGAGTTAAGTCCTTGAATGAATAATACATTGAAGCTTGATTACATTTCAATGGAAGCTATTATCCTTTCCAATCCTAAGGCTATCGCACTCTTAATCTGGTCCCACGGGTAAAGTTCGGTTGAACGAAAGCTCCAATCAACCGCGTATTACTAGCTTTCTACAATTTAGATAAAAGCTCCCGTTCTTGTGGTTTCGTATATCGCAGTAAAGGCCAAATTCCAATTGATTAAAATAAATGTAACATTTTTTTTATTACTTATCAGACATTGAAGTTTTCATCTGAAAAACGATCAAGTTGAAGCACCATTAATATTTAAAAATACGTACATTAAAAGCTTTCGACATTAAACAAGAATTTAAATAGCTTGGAATTTTAAAATTTTGTTTTTTTTTTATACGAAAAAAAATATAATGACGTATGTAATCGAAAGTAGAGCGGACTAAGAAGCATATCAGGCAAGGGTCTTCGAGATAGAATAAGAAACGCCAGGATCAGGGAAATATGCGAGATCGAAGATGTCGTTAGGTGGGGAAGGCAACGAAGGAGACAGTGGTATGCGCATGTGAAGAGAATGGAACCATCCAGACTCCCCCACATCACACTGTACAGCTAACCCCATGGTAGACGACTCCCGGACAGACCACCAAAAAGATGGGTCGATAGCTGGGAATCGACATCGCAGGAGGCTAATCCCTCTTGAAAACAGGCCACAGGGCCTACACCAAGATGAGGAATAAGAAAAAAAATACTGGTTACAGTAAAAAAACTGCATTAAAATTGATAATCAGGTTTCTAGGCGTTTCCCAGGATGTAAAATAATCCTGGTTGCGTAAACATTAAAGGAACTCTGCTAAATCCAATCATAGATGGCTCTTGTGAACTCAATCATTTTAACGTCATGAGATTGATCATATATGTATGAATCTCAAAATTTGAGTTGCATGGTTGTCAATCATGGGTAAAATGGTAAATGTTACACGTTCGTAAAGTGATCACTTGACCAGCCTATGATAGGTCATATCCGCTGCAAAAACTCAGACTTCCATAAACTTCTTCATCATTGTTGAGGTGTCAAAAATGTCAAGATTTTATTTCATCTCTTCATTAGATAAAAAACTGAAAATTATGATGTAAAAAATATTTTCCTTTTATATTACTTAAGAAAAAAAAATATTACAATGTTTTTTCGCTTATAAGCAGGCATCCTTGGCTGGTGTGCCAATATCTCGTACACTCTATTCGCGACCTTCTTTCTTGAAAAATGCAATTCAAACTGTTTTAATATTGCCATCAAAATGCAAATCAACTGCAAATATTGGCATAAAACGGTTTAATAATTTTGATGGAGGGTCTCAAGGGATTTTTTCATTCTTAACCCATCGGCATCCAGCCGCCATACCTTGGAGGCTTAGAATATTTTACATTTGCACATCAGCCGCAGTTTAAACTACACCTCTATCCACGGGTGTTCATACTATAAAGATACTTTCATGTGACTACAAATCAGTAAAGAGAACTTTTAGCATTATTTCTTATTATTTTTTATAAAAAAATACTAACGGCACTTGACAAAAAATACTAACGGCGAAAATACTAACGGCACTTGACCAAAGACCCTTTAAGGATAGAATTATCTTTTTGATTAAAATATCGACCAAAATCAGTTAAAATTCAAAACTTTACATCCCATGTGTAATGTTTTCCTGAGTTATTTTTTAAAAATTTCTTGACAATTTATGATATTTTTGATCTAGACACTCAATAAAATTAATTGGTATAACAGTAATAAATAGAATTTTGTAATAAAGTTTATTTTTGTAACACGGTGAAATTTGTCGTCTTTAATAGTACGAGTCACGTGAGCGTTATGATTTGTTGGACTGATTTATACCACAAAAATCAATCTGGTGCATGCTGCCTTTTTCTGCATTTAAAGTTTATTTCTATGTTTGTTCTAGTATTATTGTCCGCCTCCGTAGTGTAATGGTCAGCACGCTCGGCTACCGCACTGAAGGTCCCGGGCTCGATTCCCAGGGGGGGCAAATAATATAAATGATTTTTTCACTCTTCTATTTATTCAATATTACCTTGGACTGGTACCGGAATCAACGGGCTGATCACCTTTTCTTCATGTGTTGACGATCAAGATAACACTGCGTTTATATGATGCAGTGCCCTATGCACCATTGGGGTGCGGATAAGGGATTGAATGAATGAATGATTTTATCAGGTGCAAAATATTAGCTCGTCATTTTTTGACAAACCATGTCTCTTCCCCTCCGGGCGGGGCATTTTTTTTTTCGGGGATACATTCAATTAGTATATTTGTATACTTATTGAATGTATCTAAAAAAACTGATAGGCGAATGGGTTAATCCTCTCTGAAATTGAAGCGCACTCTCGTCTCCTGTATTATTGATGACTGTTTTGACCCAGTGACTCTTGGCGCTAAAGCCAAGTCTGTGTAATCATATATTGTAAAAGTAGATGGCCGTCGGTATGCATGGTATATTGGAGCGAGCTATGGAGTGATTCATGCATTCGGATGTGGCGCCTCTTACTTGTAGTTCAATTGGTAATGTAACGACTCTATGAAGAAACGTATGTACAATACAAAGTATGAACTGAGCAATGCATTTTTTTGTATGGAATTATTTTGTTTATTTTAGTATTCGTACCCAATAAATATAGGTATTTATTTACATATTAATTAATAAAAAAATGACACTTGTATTAGACCACTTATTTTGTTTTATTTATTTTTACACGACTAATTTAAAAAACTTTAGATGTTTTCATCGACACGTGATTACAAAAGCTTTAAAAGTTTTTTCAGTGACAGTTTTTTCACCTGTTTATGAAAACATCTGTAGTTTACGAAAATGGTCAAGTAAAATTAAACGAAATTCAATAATTGGTACAAGTGTTAAATTATTAATAATCAACATGTCATTCAACAAGCTATATGCAATATGTCAACATACTCGTTTGTTAAGAAATGTTTTTCTTTTTTTAATTTTTTTTTCTGTCAATGAAAGTGTACGACAAATGAAAACCAAGATGGCGACGTTATGTCAATTTTGAGACGGAATGGACAAGCTTTGTTAAAGTTTCTTTGCTTTGTTTTACACAGCAACAATGAGTATTTTGAGTCCAATATTACAAAATGTTTTTTTTTAAATACATCTTAACTTGTAACATTGTAACATGTTACAAAACAAAGGTAGATCAAACTTCGATATAAATATGTACCCATATTAACAAACATATGGTTAGCGAAAAAAAATGTAAATTACGATGTAAAACTGTTATGATATAAGTTTTTATGACGGGAGTTTCCCTGTGGTAAACTTTGGTGCGATAATTTAGAAAAATATGATATGGTTAAAATTTTTATGTTTTCATAAGCAAAAACCTTCATGCACCGTATGTAATATAATAAACAACTCTATGATGGAGCAAAATCTAAAATTTGAGAACAAAAACTTGGACCCACTAAAAATATTTTGACCATATTTTCCATTAACACCATTAGACTAAACGTAATATATTAAACTAACTAACTAACTAACTAACCATCACGCCGCTTCACCGCAGGGGTAGACAGAGAGAATAGAGCGCTACACCACTCTGTCCCTGCAAACATTCTTCGCCTCTTCCACGTTCATGCATCTCCTCATACATACCCGCCGATTGTTACGACTCCTAACCTGACCACTTTCAAGTATTTGGAATACCTGACCATGCCATGTTTTTCTCGGTCTTCCTCTGCTTATTTTCCCACTAGCATTCGCCTCATAAATTTGTTTTACCGTTCTTTCCTCACTCATTCGTTCTGCATGTCCAAACCATCTCAACACACCTTTCTTAATTTTATCGATAATGCTATCTCAGCTTTGCATTCCTTCCTTATTTCACTATTCGCACATCTATTACACATCGTTTTTCTGAGAGATCGCATTTCGAGTGCATTCAGTCTACTTTCATCCTTCTTTTGCCAAATCCATGTTTCACTTCCATACATTAGAGTTGGAACCAGGACTCCGTTGTGCACTGCCAGTTTAGCTTCCGCTGATAGGTTTTTATTTGCTATTAACTGATTTCAGTGCACCATTCACTTTGTTCCCAGCATTACGTAATATATTAAAAAAAAACTGTAATAAACCACTTAATGATTTTTATTTTATTATACACCACTAGTTTCGAATATTGACAGATGTTTTCATCTACATATGAAAGTTATATTTTTTTAAAATTTTCACCTGCAGATTAACATTGGTTAGTTTTCGAAACAAGTCGTGTTTAATAAAATAAAACTCATTAAGTGGTTTATTACAAGTGTTTAATATACAAAAAAATTAACATGACATTCCACAAAATTAATACCAAATCAATAAATAATAGAAACGTGATTTATTCATTTACAAATAGAAATATATTATTGAATACATTATACAATGCATACATTTATCATCATAGAATTGACAGAATACATCGTCATATGTATGCAATTTAACTATGATCGAACGTGATTTCCCAGCGTTACTCAGTCGGATTTTCCGATTCATTATGTTACGTTTGGTTGAATACCTTGTTTATTTGATTAATGAATAGTCTGCTTATTTTAGATTAAAATAAATTAGTACATTTATCATAAATTAAATATATTACATTGATATTATTCATTTATACTTAAAAACAAAAATTAAAATAGTTTAAAATGTAAGAAAATGTATTTCAATACAAATATCACTTTTTGAGTTTATTAAAGCAAACACGACTAGTTTCGAAATCTATATTTTTTTCATAACATTAAGAGGGTGTCCAATTCGTTTAAAAAAATCTGGGTAATTGTCTAATTAGGAGTTATTTAAAAAAAATTGACACCTCTTCATCAATCATATTCACATCTTTATCTATATTCTTTATCACCTTTGTTAAAAAGTTTAAAAAAGGCTTAATAGTTTTATTTTTTTTAAACATTAATCAAAATATTTAAAATGTTGGACTACTGGATAAAAAAAGCCTCAGACATTTTGGTGTAGGAAAAATTAAATGCTTTTTTTTCTTTAGGAAATAGCACATTTCGGATGTGTAACGTCTAATGGTACTAGAACACTTATGATAAGGAAGACGGAAACGCGCAAATGAAAGTCAATTATTTATTTTCCGAAAATTACAAAAGTAAAAAGGGCGAGAAGAACAAAACGACGCCAATAGACAAAGATCTAGCGTGACGTATTAAGTTTAAAGGTATTTCTAATCTGAGCATACAAAAATTTGTCCTCCACCCTTTATATACGATTTTAAAGGGGTTGCATGTGGTGGGGACGATAATGTAAACAAATTAAAGTTGATGAACTGCGTCTCTTTGTTATTCTCGCATACATTTATGAATACCATTTTAATACACAAATGTCAATAAAAAATACACAATTTTGGAAGGAACAGGAGGTTTTATCACAAGATTATTTTATCTATTTCACCATAAGTGACGTCATTCTTCATCATAGCCTAACCGAATTAAAATCCAATTTGTTGGAGAATTAGGTTTTGATTTACTTTATTACCAGGCGCACATAAGATGCAGAGGGTAACAATAAAACAATCTGAACTATTAGAGTTCAAATGGTGGAGAAAACCGGGCCAAGAGGCGAATCATCCCAGATTATCGCGCCCATTATTTAGGTCTGCGGCCTTCCGTAGCGGGTCCATTAATAATAAGAGAACCATTAATCTTGCAGCAAAAGACATAAAGTAGTCTAAAGAAGGTGTAAAATTTTATTTCTCAATTTTCCACTTCTGAAGGGAATGGAATACCGTTTTTGAGGGAGGATTTTTATCCAAATACGAATTCAATAAGCCTGGCTGGAATTGAATATGATTTCCGTCACAAATGAACGAGATTCTGTAGGATTATACGCATACCTTTTAAGCATATGTATTTACCCTTACCAAGTTTGATTTCCGAATTATTTTCGATTTTTTCTACAAAACATTAAATATTATTTTGCTGCAGTTTTTTTCTTTGAACTATCCTTTAAAATACCTACATCGTTATTATTTTAACCCGCACTCTTCTATGATCTCAAATGCCGGATTATGTATGACACTTACTTTAGGCAACTAGAAACAGCTGAAACGCTAATACTTAGATAGTCAACTGGAGTGTCCTTTAGATTTAAAATAAAGAGTTTACGCATACGTGGAAACCTATGTGTAACTATGACTTCAATAGTAAGGTAAAGAAGAGGCATTTGAAATGGTATGGGCACACAGAACGAAGATAACCAGAATATATTGAAAACCAGGTGATCACCATGAATCCATCTCGAAAGATATCTATGTAGAGGTAGATAAAAAAATTAATTGATGCTACAAAAAGATAACAGGATTCGAAGGCATGACCTAGGGCACGTTGTATATGATAGAAGGACTTACAACCTGAGGGGGGATGAAGAGAATTTACCCTAACAGTCAACAAAGACGATAAGTTGGAATGGAACTAGGAACAAGAACAAATTTAATGTACAATACCATAGATTGGAATTGTATTGACGAGTATTTCCAAATTTTATCACAAAATTTAATGGAGTCGAAAATATAAAAACGCGCGTAATATTTCTCCATTTTTATGAGTGAGTTTATGTATTAATTTTAAATCAAACACAGATTTTTTTGAGTCTACTAAGTTGTATTTTATTAACAAAAACACATTAAAATATAATATATTGTGACAATTGTTTCGCCTTGTTAGGGCATTGTCACAATATAATTTTTTATGTGTTTTTGTTAATAAAATACAACTTAGTAGACTCAAAAAATCTGTGTTTGATTTAAAATTAATACAAAAATTAAAATGGAGTTCTACAAATTAAACGCCAAATCAATAAATAATTTATGAGTGAGCATTGACAAATGATTTACGAAATACACACAAGTGTAGAAATAAACGATTTGTTTAAGTTAACTCGGGAATATGAGCGTATTTCAGCAAGGAGCTTGTCTACAGTGATGAATGACCGGAATCCCATTGTATTCTCTAACAAATGGCATCAATTCCGTATGAAGCGCCGAACACCAAACTATTTCACGGACATTTGTTCGAGTACTTTGGTGATTTTGCAGTTTGAACGTGAAAGGTATTGAGAATATTAATCATGATCTCATCAATTGTTTGGCAATCATTGTTTTAAATTGAATATTCCGTCAAAACCCTTCAGTTGCACGATTAAATCAGGCAAAAAATAACATTTTGAGTGTGTCCAAATACTTGTTCACAAATATGGATTATCTCCGATTATAGGAGTTATTTTTAATATTATTTTTTGGCATCTCATCAATGATGAAGAAGAATATGGAAGTCTGAGCATTTACAGGGCTGACGACCATCATAGGCTGGTTTAGGCGAAACAATTGTCACAATATAATTTTTTATGTGTTTTTGTTATTAAAATACAACTTAGTAGACTCAAAAAAATCTGTGTTTGATTTCAAATTAATACATAAATTAAAATGGAGTTCTACAAATTAAACGTCAATAAATAATAAATTATCTGGTCAAATTATAATCTTAAATAATAAAAATGAAAATGAAATTTTCTGGCGTTTCTCATGTGTGTGATTATAATCCAGGATTCAGACCTCACATACTAACAAAAGAGTTTTTGCTTAGTAAAAAGCTTCTTTTCCTCTCACCAAAAGATGTCTCTAGTGAAGTTCTAGTGATTCAAGAACAACGATTCGAAATTGCTTCATATATATAGAACTTCCAAGAATTTGAGTAGTGTGGTTGTCAATAATGGGTAGAATTGGTAAATGTTACACGTGTGTAAAGTGATCACTTAAACCATCCTATGACGGTCGTAAGCCCCGTAAATGCCCAGACTTCCATATCCTTCTTCATCTTTGATGAGATGTAAAAAATAATATTAAAAAAAAATAATGTTAGACCTAAAAAAAACATTAAAAAATGGAACATAAAATACTAATTACAAAAGTAATAGTGTTGCTAATTTTCCTTAAAAATATAATCGTAAGTCCCTCATGCATGTATTTTATTTTGAACATACTACATTTTCTAACAAACTTACCATCACGACGCTTCCCCACAGTGGTAGGCAGATATAATAGAATGCCACGCCACTCTGTGTTAGCGAGCAATATTCGCCTCTTCTTCCATAATCATACATCTCCTCGTACATACCCACTGATAATCCTGACTGATCCTGACTCGACAACCTTCAACTATTTGAAATACTTGATCATGCCAAGTTTTCCATGGTCTTCTTCTGATCCTATTTCTAACTTCATTTGCCTCATAAAATTATTTTACTGTTATTTCCTCATGCATACGTCCCACATGTCCCAACCATTTTAACACACCATTGTTAATTTTTGCCATAATGCTTATCTCAGCCTTGCATTTTTCCTGATTTTACCATCCGAGCATCCATCATACATCATTACCGCACATTCATCTTAGAGATCGCATTTTGATTGTATTCAATCTACTTTCTTTTTCGAACTCCATGTTTAACTTCTATATATTAGGGTTAGTACCGGGACTTCATTGTGAACCTCAAATTGAGTTTTATAAAATTTAATAGTATATTATTAATCATGGTATCTTAATTTTTGTTTATAATTTTGGTAAATAATCTCTCTGGTATATATTTACATAATTATAACCCTTGTAGATATAAAGATCAAAAGTAAAAATATTACCTAACGATATGTTTTGTATACACTACAAAATCATTAAAAAATAAGTTTCAATTAAATTATCATTAAAAATATATATTAATATCACATTTAAAAAATCTGAAGAGTATTCAAGAGAATATTGAAATTAAATTTATCAAAATATTTCCTCTCCTTCGCGTTCGCAAAAGCTAATATTATTTTATTAGCCATGAAAACGTTGACGAGGAAAACGTCTTACTTTTCTTTACTGCGCGTCTTCTTAATATGGCGATCCCCTTAATGCGATGTTGATAACAGGGCGACGTATACCCTCACGAGAAATTCCATAAAAATCATCGTAAAATAGTACTACCCTATCATAAAATGCAACCAATTACTTGGTTCGTGTCAGCGAAGGTATTTATCTATAAGAAGACTTTTATTAATGATGGTTTCAGAAGAATTTTCCGAGATTTCCTCGTAAGATATTTATTCACCATAAACAGTATCGAACAGATTAATTGAAACAAAACTTTTTTTGTTGTATTTTCGTAAAGAGTTTTGTATTTTTTTGTTTGTTAATTAGTTATATTGCAAATTAATATTTAATATGATCTCATTTGGACACAAAAAAAGATTTTACTCTTCTCGGCATCAATTCTATAAAGGTTTGGCACGTGGATGCCATTTTTTCGTCGCGAAACCATACCTGAATTATAAACAAAACGAGCTTTTCCACCGTAGTGCAATCAATTTTGGAGAGCCGATTCTTACAGATTGCCGATAGATTTTAAATTAGGTTTATATCTGGTAAAATTCTTGAGCAGTCCAACATAGTTATTTGTTTTTGTGTGAAGAATTTCATATTTTTTTTGGATTTTCTAGCCTGCTAAAATATTCCCTTACCATTTGACCTTCGTTTTTGTATCTCTAGAAGTATCTTTTCCAGTAGAGTTGGGTGATACTTCTCGCTATTTATTATCTCAGTTACTGAAAAAAAGCAGCCCTGGTCCATAATACGAGGAACACCCACAATTTTTTTAAAGGGTGTTGAAAATATGAAAAAAAAATTTTTTTTCAATTAATCTGTTTTCGATACTGTACTTTATGTTAGACAAATACCATGAGAAGACAATTGCATGAAAAAACTAAGAGGTTTGAATATCGCTGTTGAAATGATCAATTCCACTCTCTGTTGCCTTTTTATGCTGAAGATGCTGTGCTTCTTGCCGATAGTAGAGAAGTTAGCACAGCTACCGCTATTGATCTGATCTGTGTGTCTGAAGGAGTATTCCGAAATGGGATTCTTCTAAATCTTTAACAACAGTCTTTCTGCTTATTATTTAATTTTTGTTATTAATGTAAACGCCTTAAATATTTGTTTGTAATGTATACGAGTTTACATTTTTTTGAATAAATTGAATTGAATTGAATTGTTTTCTTGAATGTTTTTCGCCATTTTATAAACTTTATAAAATAAAACAACTTTGTTTTTAAACACTTTTTTATTGGTACATTTTTTCTCCAACCGGTTTCGACAAGAACCTTGTCATCATCAGGGTTTAACTTGTATATGTTAAATCCTGGTGATGATGATTACAAGGTTCTGTAACTTTGACTACATTTAAAACAATGAATATAGGTACGTATTTATTTGTTATGGTGTCAGTATAAAAATTAATATATTTACACGTCCTACAATACCTTTGTAATAAAACACTTTTTTTCATTTTATTTAACCAGTGACCGGTTTCGTCATCACCAACATCATCAGACAGGTGAGGCATCGCCATCACCAGTCTGATGATGTCGGTAACGACAAAACTCGGTCACTGGCCAAATTAAATTACCGTGTAAAAAAGTATAAAGTTGATTTTTATTTTTTTTTAAAATACAGTTCCACAAAAAAATCAGTATGTAATTTAAATCCTTCAGTAACTTAAATTATTGTTACTCAAATAAATTTGAGACTGAAAATTCACATTAATACAAGAATTTTTTTCTAGTACACATGAAATATTCTCTTTTGAATATTTTGATTCCACAATATGTGTAGGCCCGGCTTTTAGTGTAACATGTCGGAACCAGCAGCGAAGTTATTAAAACGTTCGATCTGTAATAATATTATTATTTTCCCGTTCTGAATTTGTCATACACATATCGCTCACTCCTTTCAACAACGTCATATATCAAAATCGTCAATTTTCAGTTGTTTATGCTTTCAGGATGCCCAGAAAATGTACTATATCCCTACAAAAGCGGCATATTTTTAACCTAATATATACTTTAAAAAAAAATAAACACTTTAATGAGTTTTATTTATATATACGACTAGTTTCGAAAACTCACAGATGTTTTCATCTTCTGGTAAAAATTAAAACTAACGAACAAAAAATATATTTAGGGATATATATATTTAAAAGTTAATAAATAAAAAGGAGGGAGGGGGGGTGAAGGAACAATATTTTTTGTAAAAGGAAACATTGATATTAATAGTGACGTATTTTGAAACAGTATACTATTAATTATTGTTCAATCTGAATTTATATTTTTATGTTTTTCTAAATTTTCTAAATTATTCATGACTTGAACTTTGTTTGATACAGAGTGTAATAATTTAAGTGTGTTATTTGATATTTACCCGGTACAGGGCAGAAAATGTTGTTTTTTGCAATTTGTCAATTTTCAGCTGTGCATGTTTTTGGAATGCCCATAAAATGTTCTTCATCCCAGCAAAAGCGGCATATTTTTAACATAATTTTTACCCGATACAGGGCAAAAAGTGTTGTTTTTGCATTTTTAAGAATAGGTATTATTATTTTTTTTTAAATATACTAAATATTTTTCAAATGGAGAAAAACGTTTAGGTTTTACCTAAAAAGACGAAAAAAGTTAGAAGTGGCTTGATATTCATTTTTAATACATTTTATAATAATTTTAAACTTTAAAAACGATCTCCTGAAAATTGAGTATTTTTGATATATGACGTTGTTGAAAGGAGTGAGCGATATGTAAAATGTGGAACGGGGAAATATGGCAGTTATTCAGTTGTAATGTCATTTGTAAACAGAGCGAAACGGATGTTTTTAAAATACTTGGCTCTCGTTTATTGTTCTAAATTTCCCAGAATAATAAAGAAGAAGCCTTATTTGGTCAGCGCTGAAAATTTTTCTATAAAATTGAGGCAAACAGGATATGAAAATTTCGTAGAAAAATTCATCCCGTTTTAAAATTGAAATTCTGTCAACGAACTTCAACTCAACAATTTCATCAAGCATTTTATTAAAAGTGAATGCAATTGATAAAATTAAAAATACCATTTGTTATTAGCTTTATTATAGTTCAGGTAAATAAAAAACCAAAATTAATATCTACCATTTTTGAAATTACTGGAAAAAAAGTTAAACATTTTATTAATTAATAAAACCTGTAATTTGAACGGTTATTTTGTTCTCAACATTTTGAGTATGTGCAAAACACTAATTTTGTTATTGTTTTTTTGTTCTAGCACTTAATACTTTAATATTTTACAAGCACAAAATAATCGTTTATATTAACACACTAATTTTTTTTTAAATAAAGGGTAATAATGAATGTTTCAAAAGAAGTTATACAAATTAACGTTCATATCATGTTTCAATTTTTTTTCCGGTCATTTGATATTCAATACAAAATTGTAATTCTTGGAGACATTTTTGATTAATGAACAAAAGCCTTGATCTCAATTTACTCTTCCAACTGTCTTTGAAGATATTCGATTTCGAAATGACGATCATTATCGAAATTCGAGATTAAAAACATCCTCACTTTCCCTCCCACGGAAAAATAAATCAAAAGTCAGCGATCAAATTACTGTGTATACCAAATCCCTTAGGAAAAATCAATACATTTCTTCAATTCAAACTTATTTACTCCATATTGAATGATTATAAAGAGCTGGTATAGTATGGATTAATGTTGAGATGAAGTCAATTTTTTAAAGTCAACGTGATTTCTTTGTTGTTAACGGTTAAGTTTATAACATATTTGTTTGAAAAGAAGACGATTTTTTAAAAATCGTTTAAATTAAGTCTCTGGATAAACATCTTGGAAGTTTCGTATAACTCAAGTTTGGTTAAAATTGGATTTTGTTAACTTTGAATGCTGCTGCCCTGGGATATCTTTCCAGTTTATTTTAGACACGTACCTTAGTTAAATTAAATATTTAATTATTTTAATTGCTATTTTTGAAATCTCAATAAAGATAAAGAAGAATGTTAAAATGTGGGCATTCATAAGGCTAGTGACTCGTCATTGGCAATTTATACCCTGTGCATAATTTACCAATCTACCCATGATTGACAACCACACAACTCAAATTTTTGAAGTTGTGTTCATGCTTGAAAGTGTTCGTATTTACATGACAATGGAAAATACAACCTCGTTTTTATTTTTAAGGAATTTAAAAGCAAAGTAGGTAGAATTATTTAAAGATTATTTTAAGCACTATTTTTAAGTGCTACTTAAGGTTTACCGTTAAATAGTGAGTGAGTAGAACTTTCCTGTCTAAAAGCTCTGAATCTCGTTATGGAAGCGGGTTGGTTTAAAGTAAATGAATATAGGATGAACGAGTAACGGTTGTTTCATTTCCGTTAATAAAAATTTACAACTTACGCAGGTAAGGCTTTGAACTCGTGAGATTTATTATTAAGAATAACGCCGGCAGTTAATGGCTCCCTTGGGATCCGGTATGGAAGGGATTAACTGTGTACTTAACTTAATGTTGCTTACACACTATTTATTATTATTATATATATATATATATATATATATATATATATATATATATATATATATATATATATATATATATATATATATATATATATATATATAAATATAAATATATTTATATATATATATATATATATATATATATATATATATATATATATATATATATATATATATATATATATATATATATATATATATATATATATATTTATGACTCACAAGTCGCTTCATGTGCAAGTTTGACAGTATTTATGGTTGATTTGAGTAAGTTTTATTTTACAGAGACCCTTTTAAAATGCAAACAAGATCCCTGTGATCGCACATGTATATATGTATATGTAAATGATTTAAATTAAAAAATATAACACGTGAACAATACCACCTTTGAGTACATTGTGCAAACTGTTTGTATTTTTACCTGATGATGAAAACACCTGTAGTTATTTAGAGAATTGGCATTGAATTCATTTTGAGAACTCCATTTTAATTTATTTATTAAATATTAAATCAAACACTGGTTTTTTGTTCAAAAGTAGGCAAAACGATTGTAATTTTTTATTAAAATTTTATTGGTTTTTTTTTACAATAAAAAACAACTTAGTAGACTCAAAAAATCAGTGTTTGATTTAACATTTAAAACACCTTTAGTTCTTAATACTAGTCGCTTTTACATGAATAAACACAAAAGTTGTATAATGCAAGAGTTTGTTTTTCCCTTACCCGCACCCAGTAGTACATACAAAACTGCATTGTTTTGATGCAATGTTATCTTGTTTGTTACTGACATGAAGACTAGGAAATCACTCCTGATCCAGCTTCAATCGAACTTTGCGTCCAGCACGGTAGCCTTAGGTGCTAACCATTACATTACATTATGAAGGCGGATAAATAAAATCACGTGAAATTAATTTTCACCATTTTTCATGATTTTGCATTGACTTGGGAGAGTATTATGATGATTTAAATATAAAAATAAACCACTTTTAAAATACCAGTTTTTGAGTTTATTAATGTAAAAATGTATTTAATATAACATCAACTAAAACAGTTGTTGTAAGTATTTTATTTGTATATTTAAAATAACTAAAACCTCTTCATGCCCATATTTACTACTTTACTACGGAAGAGGATGAAATTCGTAATGAACATGACGTAATTTTATACAAAACGTCTAGAAAATGAATGTATTTACAACCTAAAGGGGTTGTAAAATTTTAGCGAGAGAGAAATTCACTGATACGTTGTTATCACCGGAGACAACGTATCTAATTTACTAATGAATGAAATTAAAAGCAAGATGGATGCTCCGAGCACTAAAATATTTAGCGTACTTACAGTAAAGCGTATTTAAAGTACGCTCTTAATGGTATATTGCCAAGAATGTATTCCTTCATAATATAACTTAATTAACTTTTGTTATCTCATTTATTGATGTAAACATAACATTAATGTTAACTTATCTTAACAAAACTTGTTTGTGTATAATAAATCGAGATCTAAGTTCATATTAATTGATCTAAGTAAATATTGTACGTTGAAGCTAAGTCATTAAAGTATCAAAACTTTTATAAAATTATGATTCTTTATTTTTTACACTTATTTTAGTTTGTTTATTTGTTTTCATTTTATGTGCCATGCACTTTAAACATAGATCAATACGATAAAATTAAATCGAATAAATGTAATTACACATTCACATAAATATGCATCTTGAAGCAGATGTACGGCTCAAAGATGCTTTAAATAATTTGAACCAAAGGTTAATTTTTTTTATGTTGGTATTGATTGGCAAAAAAGCTTGTTTTTACCTTGACATGTAAAAACACGTTCTTGTTAATTTGAATCGGAATGTTAAAATTTCAAAGTAATCGGTGAGTAACTTGAGGAAGCTGAAGTTTATTAGCAACCGGATATTTACACTTTAAAATGAAACAAAAATACCACCTTTTTTATTAAATTGATTTTGTTTTGTTGAATGAATAATTATAATTTAATTTATTGACTCATTTGATAAATACAATTATTTCTTAAAATCTATTGAGACACATATTTCTATGCATTCCCTATCTTTTACGGTGTTTAAAAATGATGCGGAATGCATCAAAACGCGTATCACAATAGAATTTAAGACAAAGCTTCGTGTACCAAGTAAAACTAAAATTTAAAATTATTGCAAATGTGAACAGTTTTTCAAACGTTGTGAATCTAAATATGTAAGAGGGAAAACTTTTGAATGTTTGAGACAACTAACGTTCAAAAGTTTTATTTCCTCTCCTGTAAAACTTTATATTTGCAGTTAGAATACAGAAAAACAACTATTAATATAAACAAGTATAATATTGTTAAAAGTATATTTAAACTTATAACGTAAAAAAAAAACACTTTAATTTTTTACAAATTTAATTTTTTTATTAAATCATAAAACGAGGTAACCAGATGTTAAGCGATCGCTGAAAGCGTTAAAACTTTTTATTTAACTGCCCAAATTCTGAATACCACAAGATAAAAATGTTACTTTGACGGCAGTTTTTACGAAAATAGTAGAATAAAAATACACATTTGAATAAGTTGAAGACAATAGATAAGTTTAACGACAGCCAAAGGAGTATTTCTCGCGCTAAATTTTATTTATGCATGTCCCTAGCTACTAAATTTTTATCACTTTTATCTAATCTGACTGAGCTATAACTTGGTTGATACCCTATTTTGGTGACATTTATAAAATAAGAATATATAAAGTTGGGAGGATGAATGGTTGAAGAAATGATCATTAAGTCCGTTTAAAAGAGAGCACCTCAGGAAAGCCACACTTTGTAGGAAAACAACAAAATTTAATTGATATGACACTACTAATACAAGGATTACTTTTGAGACTCGAATTAGTAATGCAATAAGCAAACGTTTCTATCAGTAATTTTTTTATATGTCATATTATTTTTTGACATCTCATCAAAGATGAAGAAGAATATGGAAGTCTGGGCATTAACGGGGCTGACGACCGTCATAGGCTGGTTTAAGTGATCACTTTACACACGTGTAACATTCACCAATTCTACCCATTATTGACAACCACACTACTCAAATTCTTGGAAGTACTATATATATGAACCAATTTAGAAACCTTGTTCTTGAATCACTAGAACTTCACTAGAGACATCTATTGGTGAGATCTAAAAAAGCTTTTTACTAAGCAGAAACTCTTATATTAGTATGTGAAATCCGAATCCTGGATTATAATCACACACATGAGAAACGCCAGAAAATACCATTTTCATTTTTATTATTAAGCTTATAATTTGACCAGACAATTCATTTACCACATTTTGAGTGTGTCCAAATACTTGTTCACAAAATCTGGATAACCTCCAATTACAGGAGTTATTTTCATATTATTTTTTGACATCTCATCAAAGATGAAGAAGAATATGGAAGTCTTTTTTATATGTCTAAAAATCAAGAAGTTGATGATTTCTGCAAGTCTATTAATGCATCTGTATCTACAGTCAATTATTATAACGTCATCTTTGGGTCTGCCAAACAAGGAAATGAATCAACTATGATGAATATTAAACAGTGTAGCGAAACGTTTTAGAATCTTAGGATTTCATGTCCATATAGTTTTTTTTAAATGTTAGTATTTTTAGTAAACCACTCACTGAGTGATTATTATTAGCATTAGGTACTTACGTTTTTGTAAAAAAAAAGTAAAAAAGTAAATGCTATAAATATCAATAAATTTATATTTGCGAATACGGCATTAGAAGCAAATCATTAAAGAAACAAACAATAAAATACGTTTATGGTTGGATACTTACATTTTTGTCAAAAATAAATAAATTACTAACTAAGGCCTTACAACCAAATCATAAAAAAAAACTAGTAGTAAAATATGTGAGTTATTACATACTAACATTTCCAATAATTAAAGAAAACACTTCGTTTTTTACCACTTGAGTTTTATTATAGACTACATGTTTCAGAAGCTAAACTAAAAGTAAGGGGAAGTAAGTAAAGGGAAGAAAAGGAAGTAAGTAAAGGGAAGAAACGAAAGTAAGGGGAAGGGGTTAGTCAAGGAAAACAGAGGAAAAATTGAAAGCAATGGCGAAAAATTTTGAAACAATATATTATTTAATAAATTAGAATTCAGGTTTTTTTGTATTTCTAAATTTTCAAGATAATTCATAATTTGGCCTTTATATGGAACAAGGTGTAATAATTTTAATTTATGGGAGTGAAATGAGTGATTAGTATCTATTATATGATTTGCAAATTCCGAAAAATAATTACTAACAAGACCGCTTTGATGTTCTTTAATTCTAATCTTTAAATTTCTCGCAGTTTGGCCAATATATTTTCTATCACAATCTCCACACGAAATTTCATAAACACCACTTTTTTGTAATAAATCAATTTTAGATTTTGAGTTATCGAGGATTTTATGTAAATTATTATTTGTATAATATGCAGGTTGGATATGGGAGGGTAAGATTTTCGAAATATTATTATTAAAAATTATTGTAACATGTCTTACCACAAAGTTAATGCCGATACAATAAATAAAATATTTCCAACATTTTAAAATAAGAAGTAAAAATGTAAAAATAACTAAACGCCAAGTAGATGCTTTAAAAAAATATTTTTTAAATATAATATAGCATAATATAGTGCATATGTATTGCATTTGAATGGTGAAATAAGGAAAGAATGCATGGTTGAGGTAAGGATAATTAATTAATTAGATTTTATTGTTCTCCCATAGACAAAGGAATGAGTCAAAACTCAAAGAAAAACAGTTAAAAAGTGTTGGGTGATCCCGTGGTAAGTGTCGCGGACTCTCGAGTCAGAGTTTCTGAGTTCGAACCCACATCATAATTTGTTGCGTATTTTTAAGCTCACAGAAATAGTATGATATTGAAATATTTTTGTATATAATAAAAACACAAACATTTCTCTGAAAACAAAACCTTTGTCTTTTTATAAACAAATTACCTTAATTGGTAAATTCTAGGCTTCAATTCAAGCCAGAAATAAGATTACACGTCAAAATTAATCAAAATGATCAAATTACGTCAATTTTATTTCAGCATGTTTGGCAATTTTCTTTCTGGTGTAGTTTCATAAGGGAATGGTCCTCGAGCCAAATAGGATCAGCTCTTTCAATTAGGCTAGACCACCCCCGGCCTGCTTAGCCCTATTAGCGCGCCCCAGACTCACACCCTCATCCCTAATAAAATTGCCCTCCTCCCAGATGTTGTTTTCATCTGCTGCGCTTACCGAGCCAGTTGCCATGCCAACGATAATTGAATAGGTAATTTTGTAAACGATATGCTTTTGCAGTGTTAATTATTATTGGTAAATATGCTTCAAATAATTAAAGTCAATATTTATTCAATAAATATTAGATAGCAAGTCCTATTATTTATAATACAAAAGGGTATCAATGTGATGAAATATATGCTATATATCACTTTGTGGTAAAATCTATCCATTTCAAATTTAAGTTAGTAAATACTATTTTTTCTTAAAATTTATGTTTTACCCGATATATACCACTATTTCACTGAAAGTGGTATTTGTCAAGTAAAACTGAAATTACAAATGATAAAATCTAATCGAAATTATTATTTTTTAATGTTTTTGTAGGTAGGTACTTTGTGGCATATTTCATGCACTTTATAAAATAAAACTCATGAATTGTTTTAAACCACTTATCAGTTTCGACCAGCACATTGTCATATTCAGGAATGGATATGTACTAAACTAAATAGAAAGGTATTATCAAACTGGTAATGTTGAAAATAATGAAAATAATAATGTAAAAAAAAATGACGTCAAAAAAACATTCAGTTGTGGTTTTATGATATAACACAGTGACATTTTGTGTTATAAAATGGAAAAAATGTTTGAAGTTATTAAATTATCTTCTTCTAACCCTTACCGAATCCAATGGTACAAAGGAGACTGCATCATATTCATGCAAGAAGAAGTTCAAGAATGATGAAAAAAATAATAGATAGATATTTCCACAAAGTGACTGCCGAATAAATTTATCAAATTAATGATAATTCATACATTATACAGTACATCCATGTAATATGTATATAATTCGTTGAAAATTCTTTTATCTTACTGGTCATTTTATCTGTTGGTACGTGTTCCACTTATTTACACATTTCTGCCATAGATAATTCCGTGGCACGAATAAATAATATCCACGGAACATTAATTTAATGCCAGAAGTAAAATTATGTAACATGACTCGTTCCATTATCTTCATTAATGGAAGTGGTACGTAATGTGTAACATTTCATTTTGTAACGCGCGAAGGAATTTATTTTTTGCTCGCAAAAATACTTTCCGTTGTTTCATTCCCCCGTGAATATTGTCAAATTCGTGATAAATTATTTCAAGTCTCTTGAAATGAATTACTTCCAAGTGAACTGTAAAAACGTAATTGCGAAGCACTCACTTAAAGCGAATATTACAAAAATATATTAAACGTAAATCAAGAAACGTTTCATTATAAATTTTAAAAAGTCCTCGATTAAAATTTATGATAGACCCTTTCTTTTTACATACCTCTCAGTACTCAAATAGTGCATAAGTTGCTGTATCAAATCGACACAATGTACAATAGAAGGTCATTATTGATTAACAGTGAACCCTGAGTTGTTACAATATTAAATAAAATTTGAAAATAAAATCTATGTAACAAAAAATGCTTGTCAATAATTGTTTTTTTTTAAGTTTTTATTTTGGACGATGTGCCATGAATTTGGATATAAAAATCAAGTGAAAATGACAAAATTTATGATGATATTTTTTTAAATTTTAAAATAAATCGTTTATTTCGTAACCTTAATGTGTATTGTAATGAATCTTTGAAATCCATGAGAAAAATAGTTGCAACACACTTCAACAATGGAAAAATAACATTTATACTAACAGTAGTCAGTACATAAGATACAAATTATCATAAGATTTTTTTAGACCTGTCTTCACCCAATGGCGTACAACGCAATGTATTTAATCATTTAAGTACTAATTTAATAGTATTTTTACACAAGATGAAAAAAACAGAGAAATAGTATAAATTTCAAATTTTCTTTATAAAATTCAATGTTGAATTTTTACAAAGAAACTATGTATTCTATAGAAATAAGCATAATCTATATGTGTGTCGTTGCATAATAAACAAAACTTTTGAGTAATTTCAGGATTCGTCTATTTGTTATTTTATTCACAATTTAAGCAATGTACGCATCATGCCTATTAAATAACAGTAGTATAGATGTTTAACTAGTTGTGTTACGATATTAATAAAAATAAACTGTCTTTGTATTATAAACTTACGAAAAACGTTGAGGCGTGAATTGTAAACCACGATTTAAATCGTTTAAAACATACTAAGTCATAATAAAACCAGTACATTTTTTTAACATTTGTTATGTAGAAAAATGTTATTTAGCTCTTTAAATATTAAGCTTACGTTCTTTTGCCTGAAGAGATTCGATATTGTGGGGCGCTTTGTAAGTTCGTGTCGTATGTAATAGAATTATGTAGGTATAAAAATTTAATACTCCGTGGCAATGTTCCAGAAAACCGGCTGGAGGCTTCCTTTCCTATTACAATGTAGAAATATCATAGGGAAACCGAAATAGGCAACTGGATCTGAAGCGGTACCGAAAAAGAGAAAAATATTCTAAATTGTCGAGTTTGCATATGATTTTCGCTTTTCGTATTGTGGCCACGCACAGAGCTACGAACAACGCGATTTGGCGTTTATATTAGACATTTCCTTGCACGTTCAAACCACAAATGATTTTGGAAGGTATCATTTTTTTCGTATTCTCAACCGTTTCCACGCTATGTGATAATTTAAACATGGGTAATAGCAATACAAAAATGTAAATAAGATCAATATTATCATGGTTAGACGTAAAACGTGTGCATGATAATGTACATGTAACGTATAAACCGTATTTTGGGCCCATACCGAATAATTTTAACCTAGACAATATCAGAGAACAGTCCATGAAAGAAGTCGTAAAAACATTTTTCCTAAACCACATTTTACTCTAAAATTCATATTTGGATGCTCGACTCTGAAACTGGCGTCGCGGTGTTGATTCCTGCCAGTTGCAAAATCAATTTAATTAATAACATTTTTTAAATTAGTGTAGGTGTTTGTGATGTATTTTTCAAATTTACTTCTACTTTTTTACCATCTTTACTGTCCTTCTGACTGACAACCTTCTAAAATTAGAGGTGTCCTTTTATTTTTTTAAAAATAGAATCCCATTTTAAAACTGCCTTAAGGAAAAATTGAAAGTGCACCAAAAAATACTATTGGATTTTTTCATTAAATTGTTTTTTTGTGTATGTGAATGTGTGTGGGTGCATGTGAGTGTATGTCAATTACCAAAGTATAAAATGTAGTGGAAAAGTATTAAAAATACTTTTTAAGCATATTGTTTTGGTATTAATGAGGAACAGCATGATGAAATTGGTATAAAAATAATACAATAATAAATAAGTATTTTTATATTTTATTAATGTAAACACAAGTAGTTTCGAGAACATCTTTAGTTCTCGAAATAAGTCTTGTTCATATTAATAAACTCAAAAGCGGTCGTTTTCATATTTAATTACGTCTTCTGTTTTCATGTTCAATGGAGTATATTTACCCTTGGCACGTTGAAAGTGTGTTGAAAAAGTGTCGCTGAAATAAACAAGCGTTTTAAGAAATCATTAGCGAATGACAAGACAGTGGTTAAGAACTTAAATCAAAGCCGGTTGTGAAGTTCTCGTTAAGCCGACTCGTAAAATGTCACGGCGGAGTATGCGAATCACGCGTGTGAGGGGAATTCGAGGCACGTGAAGCGGCGTCGAGACGTGCCGGTGAGAGATGCCCTCAAAACTTTGCCTCGAGATTTCAGCCTTCACTCAAAAGCTCGCAATTAGTGCTCTGCGCAACCACCGCCGAGTACCTGGTACATGCGAAGACAAATGCTGATTTAGTGTATTATAATTGAGCATGTAAACTCTGATTAATTCCATCAATTGTTAAACGAATCAGGTATCGCGGCGTTGTTGGATATTATCTCCTTCTTCTTCATTTCTCGGTGTAAACCTTGTGGCCTGCATTTAAGAGGGATTATCTTCCTGCAATCCATCTCTTTGGTGACCTACCCGGGAGTCATATACCTCAGAGTTGGCCGTGCAATACAATGTGGGGCCGTTTGGATAGTTCCATTCTCCTCACATGCGCATACGTTGTCTTCATCTTTGCCTTCTCCACCTAACGACATCTTTGATCTCGCATATTTATCTTATTCTGGTGTTCCTTTTTCTATCTTGGTAGACTCTTGCCAGATATGCTAAAAGGTGATTAAAGGAAATAATGCAAGGGTGAGATAAGCATTATTAATAAAATCAAGAAATGAGTGTTAAAATGATTTGGACATGTGGAACGAATGAGTGATGAAAGAACAGTAAAATATATTTATGAGACAAATGTAGTTAGAAATTGTATCAGAAAAAGACCGAAGAAAACTTCATATGATCTAATATTTCAAATACTTTGACAGAGACATTGAAAGCTATTAAATGTTAAATATAATTACACAATAAAATCAGGATACCATTTCGTTTTACATTTTCCATAATTTTTGCTACTTATTTCTTTAGAAGATGTGGCTACATAATATTGTACTCTAATTTCAGGACTTGGCCCCACCGCCGCCATGCGTGGCGCCCGGTCGTGGCTCGTCCCCTTGACGTGCCTGCTGTGGGCCTGCGCCCCCGCAGGCGCGCTGCGCTGCGAGCGCACCCCGGAAGGCCGCATGGGCGGAAGGGCGCGCATCGACGGCCGCTACTTCATCAAGATATCCGGCAACTCGGACAGCTACGTGCCGAACACTGTCTACACAGGTGAGCAGATGCCGTTCAGTCACTCGCGTAATATGACTGGACACAGAAATGATGGGCCGATAATATTGTCCACGTCGCGGGTAGTAAGTTGATTAAAATAGCTAAAACGAGGGATGTCTGGAAAATATAAGAAGGGGCAGGCTATATCCAGCAGTGGAAAGACGGCTGACAAAGAAATAAGATATCCGCGAATGTAAAACACAGCCATGAATCTATAATCGATGTAATTTTTGTTTCTTTATTTCCAAAAAATTGACAGTTCGAAGAGAATCTTAAGTGAATTTTCAAGGACGGGTCACGTTTACTAGGCATATTTCGTTACATGAGAGAGATGAAAGATATGATGTTAAAAGAAAGCTATTCATTCTTACGCCACGGGAATGGAGCAAATAATGGATATTGGAATTATGGAATTGTATCAATGGAGTGAGAGAAAGAAATCTATAATATAAAGTTTAAAAAATGCAGAAATATTAGAAATGATCAAATATTAACAGTAATAAAAGCTCTACGTTAATTAAGAAAAACTGCCATGATCAAATTGTGGATTTTGCCAATATTTTTTGTCAATAATGATTTGTGAATAACAAATATTGGGTATTGTGAAAGAAAGAAAATAAAACAAAGAGAAAAAGCGCACACAAACACCTTTTTGCCGAAAAAAATGTCTCTTTATTTGTTTTATTAACGCAACATGAAAAATTACTTTACCATACATTAGTTCCATTCGCTAGTATTCCCCCTTGAACACTAATAAATAATATATTTTATTATTGTATGAAGTCTATCAGCGGAAGTTAAACCATTTGTACAGTTGATATATTTTTTATGTGCTTGCAAGTGGTCAAGTCAGGAACTATATTCTGCGGGTATGTATGAGGAGATGCATGAATATGGAAGAGGCGAGGATAGTTTAAAAAGTAAGAGTCATGTGGCGTTCTATTCTCTCTGCCTACCCCTGAAGAGAAGCGGTGTGATGGTTAGTTAGTTAGCTAGATAGTTTGAACCGACTTTTAAATGTCATTTTGAACATTAAACCATTAATTAAAAACATTGAGAATTCATTTGAAATGTTTTGAATTTAAATACGTTTAATAATAATCATAACTGAAAAGGTTTAAACTCAAAAGAATTTTTTTTCGGAGAATTGTTCGTGAAAAATAAATGACGTGAAATGGAGAAAACATTATTTTTAACCTAAAATGTAGGTAGTCGTATACATACAATCTTCTTTTATTTGGACGTAAATAAAAAGAACAATGTACCCGTTTTACTTTCTAGAATTTTAGACCATGAAAATAAAATATTCAGGCCTAGTCAAAGAATGTTTTAGCCAATATTTTCATCTCATTTAATCGACAAACAAAATTTAATTTAAACAATTTTTATCGTTGCTCTGGACCTAGGATGAAAAATCAATATTAAAATTTATTAAAAAAATCTATTTCATTATATCTCAACAAAGATGAAGAATCATATTACTTTAGTAAAGATTTTTAGCAAAATTATGTATAAGATAAATTTTACCTATGTATATTTGGGATAGGATAACTTGACACTTTGATTTATGAACCGATTAACAATGTAATTAATCCAAAGTTTTTCGAGGCGCTTAGTTTTGTGCTAGACTAATTTATAAACGAATTAGCAAGCTGTGTAGCCAGGGTTGGTGCGACGTATAAACCTGTTTACTAAATGCTTTATGCGTGAAATATTGCCCGAGAAGCAGATTTACTTTCCCTTCGAGGGCTCTCAGCTAAATTCTACCAATTATACAGGTCCTTACATCTCCGTCTCGCTCCGATTCAAACACTTCGGGAGGGTGTGAATAAGAGATGAGTATAACCCGGGAGCGTATTTCTAAAACACACAAGGCCAAAACGCACTCTTGCGTTGTAGCACTGTAAAATATTTAAAAAAAGGAATGTATGCATATTTTTATTTATTTTAATACTCTATAGACCCCTATACTATTCAACCGATGACGATAAAACTAACAAAAGTTATTGTGTACATACTCGCGGTAGTTTCTGTAAAAAAAACTATCAAATACGGGAACAGAAACAGGAATGTGCGTAAAACTATTTTCTCATGCCAGTTTTCTTGCATCATTTTGAAATTTAGTGAAACTAAAGAATCTTGCTTCTTCTATTTGTTCTCACTTCAATTTGTTATTTTGATTATTATTCTCGCGATCTATGATCAAATTCATTGACACGTAATCCAATGACCGAACGGTCCGTGTCATTGTGTGTTATTTATGTTTGCCCGAGACATTTTATTTATTTTACTCTAACTACTGCACGCTTCAACTGTGTGGAAGCGAGATAGTTATCATAAACTGCAATCTTCCAATCATTCACGCTACGATTCGCTTAGTCAATTTGTGAACATGCCACTGGTTAAACGTCATTTATCGCATGCTCCGTGCATTACGAACAATGTTTCTATGAATACCTAATAATTTTTTTTTTCATTTTCATATTTTTGATTTTTTTGTTTTCTGTCAAAATCAATTATTTATTGTTTATATTAGCACTTTTAATCCATTTATACTTCTGATATATATTGTTTTCTTTTAAGTGCCCTTTATTATAACCTAGAATAAAATGTTAACCTACATACAGGTCTTTCCTTTGTGGGACCTATTTTTGTATTAATCTAATTTTTGTTGTACTTGTAATTATAATATATTGTGAAATGCAAAAAAATTAAAATAATGAAAAAAATGCAACTTGTGTCTTTCGATAGATAATTTGTGTAAGGAAGGTTAAACGAAACGCGATCACAATGTATCTCAGCGTCCTGGAAATAAATACTTTAGAAATACGCGGCATGAGATCGGTTTGGAACCAACAGCCCCGTTCACCATTCGTGACCTAAGGGAGCGATAAAGGTACTGCTACGAGCTGACAAATCAACATTTTCCCATAAATCCTCTCCTGCCCGGAATATTCAAAATAGGCTACTTAATCTTCGTTACACGGCGCTTTCATACAGAGCTTTGGCTTAAGTTGAAAATTATCGGCGTGGTTGAGTTTTTATTTTGCCTTCGAAAAAAAGTTTTTTATTGCACTGGCAAGCATATAACATGATTTGTGGATTGATGAAAATCTATTTTTCCGATCTTACTACAACTGCTTCTGCTATTACGATCACGCTGATTCTCTGCAAGGGTAGGCAGAGACGTTGGAACGTCAAAGTCGTCTATCTTTACATATACTCCTAGCTTCTTTTACATCCATGGATCTAGTAATATATTTCTACCGATTACGTAGACTTTTGATACTAGCAGATTTTAGGTTTTAATTCATCTAATCGTGCCAAAATTTGGTCATCTTCTCTAAATATAATTCTTTAGTAATTATCTCGTTATCTTTTCATCTTACATTTTCATACCACCGTAAAGAACTTTTCTTAATCTTTTCAATTATCCTTAGTTCAGCACCACATTTTGGTCTTGCATGCTTGGTGAAGGAACTTATGAGGTTTCTTGCATACCAGGTACCTGAGTATCCGTCAGTAGATATATTGTTAATGTGCTCATATATTGTGCGCGATGCACATATTGTCTTTGATCAAATACATTATCTAACAATATTGTTTATTAATTTTCAAGTCCAGAAAACGTTAAAAGATTTATCTTTATATTAATAAATTGTTTCGTTGTATTTTTTAAAAATATGTTTGACATTTTTTTTATTCCATACTTTTTTTGATAGGCCAAAGTTGGCGTTATTAAAAATAGAAATCAAATTGAGGTAGATTAGGCTAAAAGTCAGGAATATTGACTCATATTTGGTGATAACACAAGATCTTCAAGAAGATTTATGATACATTGATTATTGTATGAGAATAGTGCTGATTGAAATGCCTAGGCCTTTATTGTCGGAGATTTTTTCGATGGATAAACAAGTATTTGCTAGCGGAAGACCGAAAATAAAATCCATCTGCTTGAATCTCTGGATTGTTAGAGATAAATTTTCCATCTCCGTTAGCAGTAATTCAGCGCTGATGATCTGTGATCATTTTCCTGCAGATGACGGAGGTTTATATAAAAAAATACTTGGATGGATGAAATGCTTTATTACGCCACATCACACAAATGTCGTAGACACGAATTTCCGCAAAGCGTAAAAATATACGATGTTGCTTTCATACACAAGATAAAATGTAGTACAGGAATTTTTAAGATTTTTATTTTATCTCTAAAATTTTGCACATATAACGTATCAAAGAAAATAATTTAATAATATCAAGTATTGATTGCGATACGCTGATTGAGTTGTTTCTTAGTATTTCTGCAATTTTTCAATTAAGGCATAAGTACAATATTTAAAATTTGTGTAACGGTGTTGCCAATTATGGATAGAATAATCATTCAGACTTCCATACCTTAAATAGACTTAAAATAAAAATAAAATATACATAAATCTTGAAAATATTAATTTGTGAGTTATCAGTAGCATCTATGGTTGATTTGAGTAAGCTTTTTATAGGGCAAAAAATCTTAATACTTGTCAACAAGGATTTGGACATAAAATGTTATGAGCATTGATATATCATTGGAAGGGTAAATAATCCAGAGTCTGTTAGAAACAAAAATAAAAATAAAAATAATGGAAAAAAGAGATGACTTGTTTGTAGTTTAATCAATACATCAACGAAAATTCGTATTGATCATGTCATTTCGCAATATCCGGTGTCGCTGTAAAGCTCATAACGGAAGCGGCACAAATGACACGGAAGCTTGTTAGTGAAGGGGGAGTATTTTTCACCTACCTATCACTTTTCATCCATTCCGAATAACGACGCGCTTTATTTCCGCCATACAACTCGCTGGAGGCATAAACTTCCCCGCATTATGCGAACGGTAACAATTCCGCTAGCAGCCTGAACCAAATATCACATCAGAGGTAAGGGGCTCTGCACACTGGTTCCTTCGCGGCGGCCTTGATAACCAAACGCTTAATGAAATGTGTCTTGATCTTTGTCCACAAAACAGGGTCTCATCACATAGGACTTTATTTCACATTTTGAAATCTCAACATAGATGAAGGAAAATAAGGAATTCTGGGTATTTACAAGGCATATGACCTATCAAAGGCGGGTTAAGTGATCACTTAACTTTAACATATAACATATTCACACTACTTTGGAACTGATAAATGCAGCATGAATCTTTTTCAAATAATCCATATAAATTTTAAAATATATATTTAAGCATTTGAACTAAGTGTCGAAATAATCAGCGGGTATGTATAAGCAGATGCAAAAATGTTGTAGAGGCAAAAAATTGTTTAAAAGACGTGTGGCGTTCTATTATCTCTGCCTACCCTACGGCAAAGCGGCGTGATTGTTGATTTTTCTTTCAATTGAATTTTATGTGTAGCGTGACATTAAAATTAATTTGTGTAAAAAAATTGGTGTATAAATTTTATCTATGTATTGCTCTTAATAATTCGTTGTTAACGAAATAAAATATCAAAAAAATAATTATTTTAAAACACCATTTTTCCTCAGTTCTTTTGAAGGTCAACAAATTTATTTCTTTAAAAAAGTAGGAAGCGAGTTTTAAAACAGAATCCATAAAATGTGTTTTTACTACTTCTCACTGTAGTTTACTCTGGAGGACAGTGTCTAAAATGGTACAGACACATTGCGTACGCTGCGAATTCACCCTAACACAAAGCCGGCAATACAGCTGTCAGACGCTAAAGGGCCGATCTTCGTGAAACATGGCCGAAATAAGGCCCCGGATATTTGACCGTTACATTAAAGTCAATGCGACCCTATTCTGACATCGTTACAGTTACCAACCTCATCGGACTGAATAGCCTCGTTATTTTGATTTTCATCATTTGGCTCATTGTGGCTCAAGTAATTTCACAAAGGAAAACAAATGTACCTTCTCAGTACATCCTCCAAGTAATTTCGTTTCCTCAAATCATTAACATTAAGATGAACCTACGTTGTTCTCGTAATTTATTACGTTACTTACGTAACGAGGTACGGCGTCCTTTCAGAAATAACATATCGGATGTACGTAATATAAAAACACAAACAAAAAATACACCCTTTTTGTCTCATATTTTGCTAGAGCGTATTTTAAGAATTTTTAAATAAATGTTATGTACCTATTATTATTTCAAAGAACGATAAATTTTATTTTAAAGTTAAATAATAGGTACCATTATATTTTATAATAAATTTGAGTGCTCATTAAGTTCGTCTTGCTTAGTTTAAGATCAAAAACCTATAAAATATCACAAGAAATATTGGAAAAAAATTAAATAAAAATGAAGTCCAAATTAAAACAAAAAATTGAAATCATGTGTATTACAGAAAATACAAATGGAAATTCTTTTTTTTATCCGTATCTAAACAGAGATGAAGAAGCATAATACAACTTCAAATTCGAGAAATGTGGTTGTCAATCATGAGTAAAATGGTGAATGTTACACAGTGTATAAAGTGATCATATAAATCAATTAATTCAAAATAGTAAGCCTTAAAAATTAAAAACTTTCATAATATTATTTAAATATGTTATTTAATAAATAAAAATTAATGTTTATAAATCTCTTGTTTATTATCAATCAAAATATTCTTTTTAACCAGCATTTTTAAAATATCTGTAGTCATAACATTCCAAATTCTATTTTTTTATAGTTTTACAATTATATTAAATCCATTTGAAATAATGAATAATACAGTATTTATGTAGTCTTCATATCAATTATAATAAAAGTACTTTTCATTAAAACAAAAGAAGATTTTAATTTCTATCATGGCTGTTTAAGGATTTTTTTTAAATTTTACTTCTTTTTTTAAGTTTTGATAAAATATTATTTGTACTTTATATCTCAAATTCTGTTTTTCAATTTTTGAAAAAGGTTTTCCAAGACTTAAAAAAAGCCTTGCTTTCGCTCCAGTAGATTCAGATTCCGGAAAACTGAGAGTCACGTGCCTCCGGTCAGACTTTCAGAGTTTCTCGTTTTTTCGATTGGTCTAAAACTGAGGAAAATTGCTTCTACGTCGAATACTTCGCCCTAATATACGAAATATTTTACAACTTTACAATTTTCTTGTTTCTTTTTCGTTAAAATTATTTAAACTTATTCAGTACATATGATTTTTGAGTTTGTTTCGACAGAAAATACTAAAAAAAAATATTTAAATTTATGTATAAATATGTAAGTAAAATCATCAGTCTAATAACAAATACCCTCAAAACAAAATAAGTTTCTAAATATCTTTAACTAAAACAGGTTTCATTGAACAACGTTTAAAAAGAACATTGAAATTTTGTTAAGTTTAAGGCCTTTCTAGAGATATTAAATAAATTTCTAAGAAATGTAAAATAAATTTCCAATACCTGAAACTTATTTATCCTAAGAATTGTAAGTACATGATAACTCATAAAACTTTATGATTGAAAATATTTAATGCAATTATAACTTTAATTCATAATCGGAGTTTACCAGTCAAACTTGTATGTAATGACGCTTCAGTAAACATGCTTTTTATAAACGTGGCAAATTGGAAAAAGAAAATAAGATACTCAAAGTTCTCATAAATTTATATCCGTATTAAAATATATTTTTTTGGATACTTGACCAGATGAAGGAATAGTTGTAAGTAGAAATTTTGAAAAGAAAGTTATTTCGAAGAATATTTATTAGTAGTATTACACGAAGTAAACGATAAACGATGTGAAAGTATTTCATTCAATGCAAACATCAAAATCTTGTGTTTAAAAATACTGAAAGATCAATCCCAAGATAAGGTTTGAGTAATAGATGTTGATAAAGTTTAAAAATATCAAGATTTAATTTAATATGAATACAGATAAATAATTGCACGGATATAAGAATTTACAGGGCTCACCAGGGACTTGTTACCAGGTGATCATATTTACTATTCTACCGATGATTGAGAAATCCAAAGTACCACATTATTTATAGAACACTTTTTTTCTTCTTCAATCTGAAAAATAAATATAAATCTTTAAAATTAGTGAGTAAAAATGTGTTTAGTAAAAGAAAATTTGATTTTTGATATTTGCTTTAAAATATAATTATTCTATTTTGATATAAGATATTGAATCATGATATTTAAAACCGTAAAAATTATAATTCTAAGGAGGATGTAAAAGGTTTTCTAGGCAGAATTAAATGAATAATATTAATTTGGTTTTAATATTAATTATTGTTTGAAATAATTAATAAAACGTTATTATGGAGAAAAATAATTTAATATAATGAATTTGAATAACAACCGGTATAAAAGACAAGCCTAAATAGTCTTGAAACCTTTACATTAATATAATTTTGACAAGGTTCCAACTAAGTTCAGCACGTGACAGATTAGAAAGCATTATATTATATATAGAAAATAAGGCACGTGTGCTGAAGGAATCAATAAAGTTTGTTTAGGTCTACGTACATGTTATCAAATATAATACATTGATATTGGACTTCTTTATTATAATAAGGAGAAAGGACTTGAAATAAATTTGCAATATAAGATACTTCTAATTTTACCGTTTTTTTTCAAAAACATTTTTATGATATTCCTTTTATCTGACACTGAATATTTTACTAAACGGATGATATATCAATTTATATTTAAATCATCTACTATAAATAAGGCATTTGTCGTTTTTGAAAAATGGAGACGGCAGTCTGAGTATTCCAGGATATTATTTAGGTGATCACTTCATACACCAATGTACTGTTAACCATTTTATCTTCTATCAAAAATTATTTTATTCATATTAATTACTGAAGGGTGAATAATTCTGCATTTGTAAACTTTCGAATAATAAATAAAATGAATAAATACTTTTAATAATAAAAAAGAACTTTTCAGCCCTCGTCAAAATGAAAGTTAAGTTGGGGTTGTAATTTAATGTTTAACTTTAAGATTAGAGTTAGGGTAGAGAAGAAGGTTCGCATTTTAGCTGAATAATATCATATCCCGGCAGAAATCAGCCCGAAAGCGCGAAACGATAAAGCACTGGATGCGGCAGGCTTAAGCTAACGTTAAAGTCATCAATAATGGCACGTGTTCGGAAAACCGATTTCTCCAAATCCATTAACACGAAATTCGTTCAATAGTAGAAAGAAATCACTCTGTTCCATTAAATGATGTAAGTAATGTAATACATTATTTAAGTTTTTTAATAAATATTTTGTAACATTTTGAGTGTGTCCAAATACTTGTTCACAAAATCTGGATTATCTCCAATAACAGGAGTTATTTTCATATTATTTTTTGACATCTCATCAAAGATGAAGAAGAATATGGAAGTCTGGGCATTTACGGGGCTTACGACCGTCATAGGCTGGTTTAAGTGATCACTTTACACACGTGTAACATTCACCAATTATACCCATTATTGACAACCACACTACTCAAATTCTTGGAAGTTCTATATATATGAACCAATTTAGAAACCTTGTTCATGAATCACTAGAACTTCACTGGAGACATCTATTGAAAAAAAAAAAATAATAATAATATGAAAATATTTTGTATATTAAATGCATGGATAACTTTGTGGTATGGTAATAAAACACTCTCCTTATCATCCATTGTTTACTTTGTGTAATACCACTTTTTTAAATACTTATTTGTGACTACACGTTTTGGAAAATAAGTAAATATAGTATATTAGAAATAAGTAAAGTAATAAATACAGACTTACCCATAATTAATAACCAAGTAAATACGAATATTACTTCGAGTCAACTTTAGAAAATATTCCCATTGTGATTCATTTGTCGTCTTTCTCTCTTTCAAATTTAATTTAATTTTTAAATAAATGCCAAATCGTAATAATTTTCCGAAACCGGTAGTTTACACGGTTTTTATAAAAGTGGTATTACACAAAGTAAACAATGGATGATTAAGAGAGTGTTTTAATATTTTTAATTTATTCAAGAAAAAATAAGAAATAAAGCTTTAAAGTATTTGTTTAATTGTATAATAATATTTATTAGCAACATTTTGAGTGTGTCCAAATACCAATTCACAAATCAGGGTTTTGTCAACTATGAAGGTTTATTGTTGTTGTTGTTAATGTGAACGTGTCTTTGCAAAATAAAAGCTTTCTCAATTCAACATAGATGGCTGTTGTAAACTCAGATGTACTGTGTCATGAGATTGATCATATGTATGGAGTTCCAAGAATTTGAGCAGTGTGGTTGTCATCCATGGGTAGAATGATGAATGTTGCACGTGTGTAAAGTGATCGCTAAGCCTGCCTATAACTGGTCAAAAGTCCTGTAAATGTTCAGACTTCCATATTCTTCTTCATTTATGTTGAGATGTGAAATATATATATTTTTTTCTTGGTTGAACCAATTTTAAGTCAGCCATATTTTGTAAATATAGTATTTGGACAATAAATACGAATAGTGAATAAATATTTATAAAAAAATGATCAAAATATAAGTTAAACAAAATTTAAAAATAATATGTTTTCGAGCGTCCCCTAGTCTGATTTATGTTTAATTCAAGAATAATTTTAAGTACATACATAAAGGTTTTTACCAATATTTATTTTAACTGAATTCAACAACCTTAGATGCTTCAAAAGATGGAGTTTTCAATTGAAGCAAAAATATAACTTCTGAAATTTCAGTAGTGTGGCTATCATAGATTGAAAAATGAAAATTTATCACTTTCATCAGCCCATGACAGGTTGTTAGCCACATAAATTCCCAGACTCCCAAGTTTTTTTATGTAATACTTATGCCTGACGAGTTATGTTAATTATACTGAAATGAGTTGTTAAAATGAAACCTCAGATATTTAATGAAGAGCAGGAATTCATTCGAAATTTCCATTTTTATACTAAAACCATATAATTTTCTAAGAAGGGTAGATAAGGGTTTAGCAGGATTGTTTGGTATTCCTATAAGTACAACGTCACACCCTCATTTATTCACGAGAAAGCGGAATCGCTTTAAGAGGTAAATCATTTATCTCTGATACATTGTATTCAAGTATATTCGAGATAAACCGTAAAGTTTCAGCCTCCCGTTTTATCTGTCTTTCAACGAGAGGCATAGAAAGTTTCTTAATTAACCTGCCAGGCGTATCCCGGCATTCCTGCGTCGAGTGATGTCTAAGCAGGCTTGATCCTTAAAGCTTCGTTTACTCCCTTCCTCTAAGTGCGCGAATTTGAAATTGAAATTTTCTTATCGTATTTTCTGTTTTAAAATCCGTTTATTTAATGTTCATTTGCTAATCAAAATAGCAGTTAGACTGCAAGCTCCGCGGTGTTTCTGTCACCTTGGTCTTATGTGATAGCAAGCAAGCGAGCGTAAATAAAGCTTTTCTTTTATTTTATTATAGTTGTTCAGAGTATCGTCCAGTACTGGAGGTCCCAGGTTCTATTCCTAGGAGGGTCTGTTATAAAAAAAAATCGAGTGCAACATTCTGTCCAAATTTCAATGCAATCTGAATGACTTGTAGATACAATATTCATATTATTTATTATATCAGACACTGGATTATTCACCCGACGGATGAGATGTCAATTTTATAGGTATCTCGACATGATATAAAACGTCTATCGTTCTTCTTTATATGAAAGAAGATGGCAGTCTGAGACTCCCAGGGCTTACAGCCTGGCATTTGGCTGACTTAAGCCATCACTTTATACAATTGTGTAACGTTCACCATTCTACCCATTATTGAACATCCATATTGCGTCAATTCTTAAAAAATGCATATATAAAATGGTCTCAGGTACTTTATCTCCTAAAAAATATATGTGAACCATTTTGGAATCTCACCCATGTTAAAACTTTATAAATACTTCACCAATTTTTCAACTGATGGCTCTACAATCAGCCATATTTTCAAATGTATCTAAAATTGTACAGGCATGTGAAAGGACCTGAGATATGGAGAATGGAAGTGTCTAAATTTGAAATAGATCGCATCATCGACCATGTCGTAGTCGATCGCATGTCACAACAATTTTTTCTTCATTTATGTAGTTTTATAAATTGACAATGAAAAATGTGCCCTCGGCACGGAAAATCACAGTACAGGCACATTATTTTGAATTGCTATTTGTTAAAATATTAACAAAATAAATAAATAAAATTAAAAAGTATGTAAAATTATCATTTTAGTAACAGACATGCAAATTGAATGGCATTCGTTAAGAAAATAACCTGTTTTAAAATTGTCAACCTGACAATTTTAAATCCTTTTAGATTTATAAGGCAAGTCTGAAGTTGCCGGTAATGCAATTAAAAGTTTTTCAATTACATTATTAAGTCCGTTAACGGTAAAATTTTTAAACAAAAAGGACGTCCTCCGTCGAGTTTTTATTGAAAGTTTGATGCGAGTGAGAAGTTTCTCTCGAGCTTTTTGTATTTATTCAAAGATACTTAATACATCTATGTATTGGAATTCTGAGTATATAATAACCATTTTTAATTAATGCTTTACTTAGTAAATACCACATTTTCTTAAAATCTACTGTGACAAGTGTTTCTATTCATTCTGCATCATTTTCAAACACCGTAGATTAAGTGTTACAGTAGATTTTAAGAAATAATCGTATTCACTTAATAAAGCATAAATTAAAATGGATTGATTTTACCACAAAGTCACTACAGAATCAATTAATAAAATAATAAAAAAACCTGTTGTATTATTGTTCTTTTTATATGGTTTTGCAAAAACGTATGAGAAGAGTGACTTATTTTAAATTTATTTTTCGTGTTTTTGATCTTGCTATATATTTTTACCTTCTCAAAATTTCAATTTCAAATCTACATGTTGTAAGCTCTGATATTTTCAATTTCCATTTTTTTTAAAAACTGCTAGTTGTTTTGTCTCCATAAGTTGAGAAAACTATAATATCTATCAAAATATTGTAACAATATGCGGCAAACCCTGTTATAATATTTCAAAAATGAGTCTATATAAAATAAGACTAACACATTGATTTTAACCACTTTTTATTTTTAATACTTTTCCTCGACTGGTTTCGACAAGAACTTCAACATCTTCAGAGATGGATATGAACATATCCGTCCCTAAAAACGACAAAATTTTTGTCGGAACTGGTTGGAGAACAGTATCAAAAATAAAAGCGGTTAAAAACAATGTTTAAGTTAAAAATTATAATGTTTTTTAAAATGTGCTACAAAGTATCTGCAAAAAACATTCAAGAAATCAAAATCATGCCATGTAAATTGTATTTTTCCTTTAAAGTGTTTCAACGTTTTAAACGTTGTAGTTTTATTTGAACAATGTCGTTTTTTTTAAATCAAATAAGACAGTCTTTTTTTTTTCTTTCAGTAATAATGAAGGCGAATTCCTTCAACACCTCGCTGAAGAAATTCGGATTTAATTATCCCTCAATTCCATCTTTAACTCCCAAAGTTTTCTTCTTCAGTTTAAAGATGGCTGCACAATCTCTATATCCCGCTTTTAGTTCATTGGGGATACCAACCCAGAAGTTGGTAAGTCACCCTTTACGAGAAAACTTTGGCGCCGCCATATTTTTTCGTTTAAAGTTTTCTCATGTAACATTAGAAACTAGCGGTTCAGAGGAATATAAGGACTAATGCAGACAAAACCTTTTAGATATGTCTTTGTCTTTTCAAATTAAAAATCACGAGCTGGATGCTGAAGTAGTAAAAAAAACTGTTTTTTTGACATCTCAACATACATAAAGAAACATATGGAAGTCTGGGTATTTAAAGGATTTGACACCTAGGCTAGTAAATTTATCACTTAATTATGCACCCAATGGTGTATAGGGCACTTCAGCGTATTGACCAAGTTGTATCTTGATCGTTACTTATATGAAGGCAAGTGGTCACTCCTGTTCTTCAGGAACCAGTCCAGGGTAATTTTAACTTAATTTTAAGGGTGCAATATCATCAGAAACTCAGATTTGTGAACAAGTATTTGGGCACAATCAAAATATTGTAACAAACAATAATTCAAAGGGATCTAGAACTAACGTTTACAAACATTTAATAAAACTTCGTAAATATTGTTTCACTGTACAAAAGCTTTTATTTAAAATTTACAAATCAATTTGTAAGATTAATCTTCTCATTCCTAAATAATCATGTTCAAACGACTTCCAGTGTTTTCAGTTTTAAGGGAAATGTCTTAACTTCCGGTTTAATTTCAGTATCAATTTATTGTATTGCAAAGTTAAATGAAATCAATTAATTAAGAAATTTCTCCGGGTAGTACGAATTTAATTAAACTGTTTCCTGGCAATTTATTCTTACGATAAATATAATTGTTTCAGTATTTCGAAACAATAACAATGAATATAATATAGTTACACACATCACAAAGAATATATTTGAGTTTTTATTCATAAAAAATAAATACTCTTAAATGCTTACAATATATTTTTTAAGTAAAACTGGGAGAAAACTATGGAGCTGTTTTTTTTTCTCATTATATATATATATATATATATATATATATATATATATATATATATATAAACATATATTTATATATATATATATATATATATATATATATATATATATATATATATATATATATATATATATATATATATATATATATATATATATATATATATATATATATATATATATATATATATATATATATAAATATATAAATATATATATATATATATATATATATATATATATATATATATATATATATATATATATATATATATATATATATTTATATAAATAAATATATAAATAAATATATATATATATATATATATATATATATATATATATATATATATATATATATATATATATATATATATATATATATATATATATATATATAATTCATGTACTAATTAATGTTTATATAATGTAATAAAACAACATTTTGTGGTTTTATCAATTAATATTTCACTTGACCAGTGATCGGATTTTGTCGTTACCAACATCATGAGATTGATGATGCGAAACCCAATTATAAATTGAAAAAAAAAAGTAATTATAAATGCTATTTCATAATGAATGTGTCTACAAATCATTGTTCAAATAACACATTGATTAGTAAAATAGAAAAAAAATAAAAACAAAAACATGGACTGTAAAAACATGCATTTTATTACTTTATTTCTCTCACCATAAATCGAATGGCATCCGATAAATTGTATTACACATGAATAAATTTGCAATTTGAATTCCTGCTTTAATGGAAACTATGCAAAAATTTGATTAAACTTCTATCCCATTAAAAGCTTATTACAATGGCGATACGATGCGACATTTTCATGCATTTTACTTTGCATGATATAATGTATTTTACAAGGTTAAAATAATGAGAAATAATAATTTACTGTATTAAAAAGTGAATATGAATACTGAGAGAAGAGTAAATGCAAGAAGTATTTTTTATTGGGCTCTGTTTAAATTAAAAATAAAGAATTTTTTGTAAAAAAAAATATGTCCGCCTCCGTAGTGTATTGGCCAGTATGCTCGGTTACCGTTCTGAAGGTCCCGCGTTCGATTATCTTCTTGACTGAAAACTATATGTAAAGACAAATGAGATTTCCTCCTTTACCTTCATCGCAACTAGTGGAGTCCCACAAGGCTCTCACTCGGGCCCGATTTCATTTATACAACTTATAAATGTGTTAAGTCTCATAGTATTGTATTATATATAGAAATGCATCAATGTGTGATGTGATACATAAACGACGTTTATTTCTAACTAAAACTAACTAACCATCACGCCGCTTCCCCGCAAGGGTAGGCCGAGAGAATAGAGCGCTACACCACTCTGTACTTGCAAACATGCATCTCTTCATACATACCCGCCGATTGTTACGACGTTTATTTCGATACTTAAAATCTACAAATTCTAAGTAAACTCTATTATTTTCAACTTCGGAAAACTGTAAACATTGTTAAAATAATAAGTTTTTAGATATTCCGATATTGCAGCAAGCAAACAGCGAGTCTTAGCTACTTACAACTAAATGAGAGTACTTAATTTGGAAGAAAAACCACTTCCTTCACAAGTGGGAAGTTTATTAGATTCTCCGACATTTAATGGAATACGAAGGGTACTATTTCATTCTCTAAATAAATACACTACGGCATATCGTATATGGCTGATTCGGGGGAATCCTCAAAAGGGGTGGATGCGAGAGACGCAAAACACAGACAAACTTCCTAGAATTTATTCTTAAGGAAAAATAATGAAAACATTTTTTGAATTATTTTTAGAGATTTCCACCCTGAGATATATCATAATACATTTTATAGAACAACCAAGGATATATTATATTGTACGTTTTGCAGTGAATAAAGTGATCAACTAAGCAAGTGCCAGGTCGTGAGCCCTATTTTTTCATGATTGGTATATTTTTTTAAAATACTTGAAATTTGTTCATATGTGCTAGTATGAGTTCGGATATCCAACTCCGAGAGGCCTAGTCATTGCTGCTTTTTATAAAATGTAATAAAACTACAAGGAAAAGACGTAAATTTCGTTTATTCGTTTCTTGGGTATAAAATGCTTTCGATAATATAATAAAAGACTGACGAAAAATTATTTAGAATGGAAAATATCATAATTATTCTTTCAAATACTTAAGTTTAATATATGCTTTATACGAGTATATCATAACTATAAGCTTAATGCTTTTTTTTTAAATTACAAACGTAAAATAACGATTGGTTGTATTTAAAAATATATGTTTCAGTTTAAACTTAATATTGACATGTCAACATAAAGAAAAGAGAATAAGGAAGTCTGGATATTTACAAGGCTTAGAAACTGTCACAGGCTGGTTCAAGTAATCATTTTATATAAGTGTAATATTCACCATCCTACCCATGATTGACAACCACTATACTGATTTTATTTTAAACTCATATTCCCTATTGAACTAAGACTGGCCTATAATAGATAATAAGCCTTGTTAATACCCATATTATTTTATTATTTTTCATCTTTGTTGAAATGTCAAAATAAAAACGAAGTAATGAGACCTAAATTTGTAAACAAGGATTTTCAAAATGATGTCTCAATGCTGAAAGTTTTCAACCTGGAATTCATTTGTTACTGCAATCATTACAAATTTAAAGCAAAATAACCACTCATTTATATGTGTGATTTAATTCATATGTAAATTACATTTGAATATTCAAATCCTACTTTATTTAGATCTGAATATAATGGTGTACAATAAAAAGGCTTTAACGCAAAGGAGGAAAAAAGTGCGCTTCGCAGCTTAACATTTAAAAAATTCAATGACGCTTTCCTAGTATAACTTTCATTACACTGACTGAAAGGCAATCAGTCTGGATAATCCATATTACGGGATATTTTCCGCATGGTAGGAACCCATCGCGGCTATGGTAAAAAGCGAAAATCCAGAGTGATTGATTCATTACCTAGAGATAAGTACCAAGCCACTTGATAAATCAATATTCCATTCAATACTTAATCACTTCAGGCTTGAATTTTTATTTTGACACGCCTTAAATACTGAGTGCTTACACGTAAAAGCAATTCATATATTTTTTTACTCAAGAAACCTCTTATTTTTTGGTATTTAAAATGAAAATGTAGGTTCTTTATTTCTCTTTAAAAGTAGGGTTGAAAATTATGATTTCTTTGGGTTTTTTAGACCAACCAGTAATTGATTTTCTTTAGTATTATGCAACATCGTTTGTGTTTCTTGCAGACGTTTTGGACCTTTTTTTCATCCTTTATCTTGAATATTTTTAAAACATTTTTCTTCTTCTTATTTCACCGCTTCACTCAGAAGGTTGGCAATCATTATGTAAATTTTTACTTTGACTGCAACCACTCTCAACGGCGACTTGCTACAGTGGAACCATACTTTATTTACGTTTTTTCGTACTTTCGACTTTGCCTTGTAATAAAACACGTATATTTCTACCCTCTTAATATGGTCATGACTACATGATATACTGCTTCTGACTTTTATTTTTGAACTGTTTAAAACATCTTAATCTTTTCCCATACGTCTCTAAAGATCTTTCTTTTAATTTTTCTCCATCCATGACACGTGGAGCATTCTTCTCATCACCACATTTATAATACTTCAATTTGTAAGTTGAAGCTTGGTTTACAGTTTACCACTGACAAGATGTTATAAAGTACAAAATGATGATCTCGTGTGTAGATTGGGGTTGAAATTTCTATTATTAAGATTACACATTTTGATTTTTTTTCTTCATTTCTATCCTAATTTGATCTCTTGGGATTGATCCAATCAAATTTACTTTTTACCTTAAATATGAAAAGGGGAGTGGGTTTAGAAGCAATCATGTAATTCATAAAATGATAGAATACATAGCAAAAAATACGCTTTTCACAAGTACTAATACTGAAATCTCTGAAAAATTGGAAATATGCATTAATAAACCTGTAATATTTTGCACGCGTATAATCATAATATTATATTTTTTTCAAAAACAAAATAAACTTACAGCCTCCGCCTCCGTAGTGTAATGGTCAGCACGCTCGGCTACCGTTCTGGAGGTCCCGGGTTCGATCCCCAAGGGGGGTAAAATAAATATAAGGGATTTTTTCACTGTAATATTTATTCAATACTACCCTGGACTGGTACCTGAAGCGGAGGGCTGATCACCTTTCCTTCTTGTGTAAACGATCAAGATAACACTGCGTTTATATGACGCAGTGCCCTATGTACCATTGGGGTGCGGATAAGGGTTTTATTATTATTATAAATATTTTAATTTACCTTAATAATGATGTCTACCGGTTTGAAGCTAACCGTTTTTTTATCAAGACTGATTAAATATTAAACGAATTATAATTAAGTTATAATAAAATATTCATATTGATTTTAAAACAAAGTTCCTTTTTTATTATAAAATGGTAAATCACAAAGTTAGTGCTTCAAATATAAATTATTGTAGTTTTTTCTCCCTTTCCACGTAATTTTTTTTTGTTTGAATAATTCTAAATCTTCTCGTGGATGCATATTTGCGATTTTAATCCTAAGTTTGAATGCAACATAACGTTTCGATAGCACTATTGAGTCCGATGCAGTGGAAGAGCGGTTTCTGTTCAAATGTGAAACCATCGGTTCAAGTTATTTTGTTTTCCATTGTAAATCTTGGTGGAGCACTTTCGGAACGCAGCTCTTTCTTCGGATCGGGAATCTTTTGTTGGTGTTCGAGCACTATCCTCCCTTCCTAACGGTTAAGAGCCGTTTTAAATTTACAAACACCATTGAACTTTCTGACATCGTTTCTAGTGAAGTTTGGCCCTTAAGACTATCGCTGAATATTGTTTTAGCACCCATTCTGAATAAAAGTTGGCACTGCCTCTGAAAAATTGTGTTAATTTTCATGTAATAAAATTCTAGAACCATGTATCATTTTCATGGAAATTGAAATATGGCAATGTTCAAAAATTATCAATAATAAATAGTAAATATTTAGATAGGAATACGGAGGTTCAGGTATTTAAGGGGCTTAAGACCTATCATTGACTGGTTTAGCTAATAACTCACTCACTTTGTACGATGTGAAATTAAAATTTCAGTGGGGCCACCCATTGTAAAAAATTAGGTAATTAAATTTAAATCGTTGTTTTTTTCACATAAGTAATTAATTCCGATTTTACTTAAAATATAACCTTATTTTTATAAATACTTACAAACTATGTGTGAAAAAAGTGTGATATTCATCGAAACACGTTAAAAGATCTTTAAAAATAGTCGTATTTATCAATTGTTATTAATTATTTAACTATTTTTATTTTGATTTATACATTGAACATACTAGAAGTACATTGAAAATTAATAGGAATTAAGAAAAATCACTGCATTTAGACGTAAAGTGCATTCTCAAAAAATACGAATCGGGGTATATTTGTGCATCGATTTTTAAGTGAATTGTGAATTATTAATAATAAAGGAACATAGGTACATTGATACTTAAAGTGAATTGTCAATATATGGGAATTAAGGAACATTGGTACATTGATACTTAAAGTGAATTGTCAATATATAGGAATTATGGAACATTTGCACATTGATACTTTTAATGAATTGTTAATGAATATAATATTGAGCAAATTAGAATAGTTGCATTTATACGCATTTACACATTAATGCATTTTACGTATAATTGCATTTATACGTAAAATGCACTATCGAAGAATAGAAATTACTGAAAATTAATGCATTATATTTAAAGTGCATAGTCAATTAAAAGGAATTAAGGGTGGGGTAATAACTAGAGGGAGGGGGGGATATTATCATTCATTGTTCACTTTGTGTAAACCACTAGTAAAAACACTACTTTGTTACTACCGGTTTAGGAATAATCGATCCATCATCAGGTCAAATGTAGACCAAAGTGAAATTTTTACGGTCTTGGTTTAATGTACTGGGTAACTCCCCCCCCCTCTAGTTATATTTCCATCCACGTCTACCAATACCTGAATAATTTTTTGCTCGTTTGTTTTTGTGTTCACCTGTAAATGAAAACAGCAGCAGTAAATTGTGTGACATGAAATTAAACTAAATTAGTGGTCTCACGCAAGTGTTTAATTTTTAATGATTAAAATGGTTATTTGAAATAATAGAGTTGGAGTGATACCCCTTAGTAACATAAAACAGTAGTATTCAACCCGGGACTTTTGGAAGCTATGAACGTGAAGTAATGGAAGAAATGTTGTTTGCAGATTGTCAGAACACTTTCTTTATTTTTAGCGTGTTCGAATTAATTAAGGAAGTCGGCGAGAGACGAGTTAATCCACGACTTTATCCCTTAAGCGCCCATCCATCCCTTAAAATCCACAAGACCTTTGTTGTTTAAGGCACGAAGCAACGTGTACGGGGTGAATAAGACGGATAGCCCCGACCATTTTTCACAATTGGAAATGAAATGAAATACGGGTTGAATTTAAAAATATATTTCTGTATTTCGAAAATGTTACAAATCACGGATGTGTAAAGCTTTAAGAGGTTATCTTTTATAATGCAAATACGACTGTGTTTTTTTAATGCATTGATTGACATCTAAACCAAATAAATTATTTTAATGTTATTTGGAAAAATTACTTAAGTATTTATGTTGCTTTAACGTTTTCATTAT